>NC_072464.1:526279-658779 GCF_027596085.1 Anoplopoma fimbria | reverse complement strand
CACATTCAGATCTATGTTCTATAACAGGGGTATTCAATTTAAATTCAGTCAGGTCCAGTTAGAGAAAATGTCCTCATGCAAAGTTCCGGAACATCACAATAATGCCTAATTTGAGCTATGATTTAGTGCCAAATATATTGATGTAGCCTAGAAGTTGTAGTAAAGGTCTGTATGTTGTCAACAACTGACTCAAATCAAATGAAGAAAGTTCAATTAACTTATATCCCAACAATATTAATAGTCGGTTTTCAAATTGAACTGGATGAATTATAAATAATATTATACTCTATTAATAAATCAATGTTTATCTTTAAAAGAAAATACTTTAACTGAATAGTCCTTTAGCTTTAAATTTAGGTCCTTCAGGTGTAAAGTGATGTCAACAAAAAAGCCACAATATTCATATTCTGCTCGTCTTCTTGACCGCAGAACGAGTGCCGTAAAGACTAGAAAGGCTGTGCTTCTCAAATTAGAATCGCTCTGTCAAAATTTGATAATTCCATATTATGTATCGGTTATAGATCTACGCGCACACAACTTTAGTAGACATCATAGCCGCCTCCAGCTTAATGACGACACTCACCATGTGACTTACGGCAGTCGTGGGTCACAGGAAATATTATAAGGGTGGCCAAATAAATCAGCAGAATTTCTTCCATGGTCCTTTATTTAACATTTATATCTGCAGTACATTTTCGAGCCACATGAGGGAGCATGAATGTTCGTAATGTCTGATAATTGTAAAACCATTGAATCTAATATGAAAGGCTAGCATACATCCTGTTTGTTTAACTAATGAGACAAAATAAAATGAATGAGATAATCTGCAAACTTTGCCTAAATGCATTTATTTGTTCTTATTAATAAAGTATTTAACACATGTTAATAAGTTGTGATTTATCAAAAGTATAATGACAAATTGTCAAGATAATGTTAGGTGATGCAGAAATGGTAGTAAAGATGGCCTTGAATGTTCATTTAATTCAATTTTAAGATAAGGCCTAATATGAATCGCGGTGGTTTGTCATGTTTAAAAATGGGTCCCCAGAAAAACAGTTTGGTAAACACTGAACTATGGCAGAGATGCCATATAGCATGCCCTAGCTAATAGACAACAAGTGACCCAAATTTCCAGGTGACATTTGAATTTAAGATGATGTTTAGCATGTGCTCAGCTGTATCAGTGTAATTATTGGGTTCACAAGTACCAAAGTAAAGAAATTCACATATCTAACTGGACATTATGTCAAACAACTTGGGGTGTATGCACATACTTATTATAAACTTTTAAAATAAAACTCCTTTTGCATCATTTGTAATTCATAAACAGCATCTTAAAAAAGTGATTTTGCTAATAATTTATGAATCCTAAAAACTTAATTTTTCTTCCTCTGCCGGTGGGAGTTTTACTTCTTTACAAAACAGGAATCAAGTGTCTTGAAATTAAATGAATTGTATCGGAAACCGTTGGAAAGATCTCACTCGAGCTTTCTGGTTTCAGGACATTTGGTTTGGTGTTTGGGGGATTTTTATATCTCAGTATATGATTTTAGATTCGGATAGCTTTGAGTCCGAGAGTGTATTATTTATCTGCACACACCTTACTTTTCGTTATTCTCATCTATTTCTTCTTCTTGCTAAATTCCCCCATCCCTCTGTGATTCTATCATCCCTTTACTGTTCACTTTCATATTATTTCCAGTCTTTGTTGCTTTTACTTTCACTTTCTTGAACTCTTTCTTCAATTTCCTTTCTTTCCTTCTTCTTTCTTTCTTACGTACTTCATCTGTCCCTTTTACAGTTTAAATACAATCACAATTACTTTTTCCCCCTAAAACCTGCCTCCACCCTGGACACTGTTAGTGTGACTGACACAAACCTCAGCACACATCCGGCTACTCTTACAAATTACATTAATTGGATTAATGAGGACGCAATAATTCAAAGGTCAAAATCCGTAACTGGAATGTGATGACCTGGAAAACAATGGTCTGATTTTGACAAAAAACGGGAGAGTGATGCTTTCTGGCACTTTGTTTTAGCTTTGAACAAATAGCTCTTACTGACGGAGACAGTGTTATTATAAGGTCAAAATGAACTACTGAAACGACATGTAAAATATGTGATAATAATCTGTCTACTCTCCCACCTTTCTGTTTCTTATGTAACAGCCACATGATGTGTTGCCCACACTGACAATTTGCGTGTTATTGAGTTAACACTTGCTTTGTGTTGTTGTCTGCTCGAGCTTCTTCTCGCTCTGTCTCTCTGCTTCTTCTTCGTGTGTCTCGTCCCCCGGGGGGACATGCTGCCGGTCTCTGAGGACAACAAGGGCCAGATGGCTTCTAGATGGGCTGTTTCAGGACATTTTCCCTATTGATTTCTACAGCTTAGTCTGCCACTGGAAGAACAGAGGAAGGGAGAGAGGAAGGAGGAGGGAGTCAGGAAGGAGATGGTGAAAGTGTTAATGTGTGTGTGTGTTGTGGGGGTGGGTCGTTGGTGAAGTATAGATCAATACTACGAGAGCCCATGAGAGGCCCTTAACACACTCACATGCAACATCTTTGTGATATTCAACATTAAAGTATAAAACAATCATTATCATGTTTTATTCTTATAATTGGTCCACAACCAGCCCCCCCTAGTATTACACCTACTACTTGTTTAATTTACTATACTACCTCCCACAAACCTGATACTATTACTGCTACCTTCACTGTACTTACATCTTCAACTACCATCACTACCTGTATTAATAGTTAACAATAGCAGGTTTATAACACCACTACATCAACTATTAATATGCTACTACCAATACTACTACTACCCCTACTTCTACTACTACTATTACTACTACTACACCGACTACTACCCCTACCACCACCACCACTACTACTACCATTATCACTACTACTACCAACACCTCCATCAAAACTACTACTACCACCACTACTAGTACTATCACCACCATTACTACTACCTTCCCCTACCAACCCTTCTGCTACCCCTACTGCCACCACCACTACTACTACACCTACTACCCTTAGCACCACCAATACTACTACCCCTCCTTGCTACCACTCCAACTACCACTATCCCTACAACCTCTACTACCACTATTACCACTTCCACCGCCACCACTACTACTACTACTACTACTACTACTACTACTACCACACTACTACCCCTACCCATTCTACTAATACTACTACCCATATCATCCCTACTACGACTACTACCACTACTACCCCTACCACTTCTAGTTTTACTACGACCAATTCCACTACTAAGACTACTGCTGCTACTACTCCCAGTCCTCCTTATATGTCTAGTCATAGTGTTCCTCCTCCTCTTACTACTAATACTGTTCTTCCTAGTCCTAGGCTTCCTTCACCTCCTCCTCTTCCTACTACCCCTTGCTGTCCTCCTCCTAGTCTATGTTCTCCTACCAATCCTCATCCTCCTAGTCATAGCCTTTGTTGTCCCACTATTCCTAGTCTTAGTCTTCCTCCTATTTCTCACTCTACTACTGCTCCTACACCTCACTACTATAGTACTACTACAAGTATGAATGCTACTACGACTACTCCACATACTACTACTTTCACAATTACCAGTACTACAACTGACCCTTTTTCTGCTCTTATTGCTACACAATTATAAATGCTAAGATGACAACAGCGACTACTACTACAGTACTGCTACAACAACTACTACCACCATTATGGTGCTCCTCCACCTACTACTTATATTACTACATCTGTACTCTTACTTCTGCTACTACCATTACCACTACAGATTATATCACCCTTATATTTCCACTATAACTAAGACTGTGGTTACTATCGATTCTATTATTCATATATCATTACTAGTATTAGTACTGCGACCACTACTACAACCGTCATTACCACCTACATCAATTCTTCATTCTTCTTTTACCTTGAACGCTGATTTCTTTGTCATCTTTGTCCCCTCTGTTGTTGCAAATCAGGATGGAGTGAACTTATTAAAAAGACACAAAGAGGATTAAGAGAACAGAGTCAAAGGGGAGAGAGGAGAGGCAGAGAAGGAATTTCACACTAAAATGGATCTACAGTAATTCCATGTTTTCAGTTTCTGGCTGAAACCAAAAACACCATAAGAGGAGAAAATATAAAACCGGAGAGTGTGTTTGTGTGTGTGTGCGCATGTCTTTCTCTACCACAAAACCTTTTAAAAATCTGGGCATCGCTGCCCACTCAGTGTTGTAATCATATTATTGTGCTGTGTTGTTTTGGCACAGAGAACGACTGGAGGGAGAATGAGAGGGGAGGAAAAAGATTTCATCATCTAATCAGGCCTGGAACCTCAGGGTGGTAAACTTGAAATTAGAATTACTTTCAAGAATAAGAATTTTTTTTTTATTAGTCAAACAAATTGTTGGTTTATCTATATGGTTAATATTGAACCACATTAATATATATATATATATATATATAATCCTTTATTAGTCCCGCATAAATTTGCATATATATATATATATATATATATATATATATATAAGATAAGATAAGATAAGATAATCCTTTATTAGTCCCACAGCGGGAAATTTGTGAAAAAAGCAACAACAAAACTTTGTGACAGTGAAGTGAAATTGTACATACACAAAGTTTTTAAGAGCACACCATTTGTGTTCACACACACAATCGTTACATCTTTGCTTCAGTAACTAGAACCAATCCTCATCCTGCTTTTGAGAATAACGCTGCCTCTGTTCCTCAGAAACAAACAGGGAAACTGAGGCATGTAAACATCTTATCCAGGTTTCTCATCACTGTCTGCTGCAGTATCTGTGCAGGTGCAACTAGAATCCTTTTTAATCTTCAAACTTGTATAACTGCAGACCCTGGAGCCTTCTTCAGCTCCAACTGGCTGTTGCAGAGCCCCACTCTTTGTGAATCCTTCACTCTCTCACTTTCAATTGTTTCTTTCTTGAGAAAACCAAAATTTGGAGGAAAGGTGGTGTTTAGATACAACATGTGAGAGGCAGACTGAAGACATCCAAGGCGTTCAGGAGTGTTTTGTAGTCAGGATGGTAGCAGACATTGAGGACAGCAAGACATCTTCATGCTCTACTCCAACTTGAGTTTATTAAAACTTAATCAGCCAACACATAACAACTATTTTCATCAAATGCACAAAATCTATTTATTTTAGTCTTGGCAGTTAAAGGAGGATAAAATGATACTTTGCAACGTCAACCCGTTCTCTTCAAATAACACTATTGGTGCCCGACACAGACGCTCACTTAGCTTTTGTACAGGGCAGTATCTGAAAGAAAAGGTCAACAATTAGCATCCTTATACTAAGCACACTGTCAACAACTGGCTAAGACTGGGAATTAAGTTTTTATACTAAATTCCTGTTTATATATTTCACCACAATGTGGTGTGTCCCTGCCTTGAATTCCAAATTGTCCCTGAATTATTTAACACAACAGGTCAGACTCTCAATCTATACAACCTAGCATTGGTCCTGTGGGCTTGGGATATAAATGCATACAAATATACTCAATAATGAGAAAAATTCAGGTCATAGGTCAAGTCAGAGCTCGCCGAAAAAAAGTTTTTAGGACAGAAAAACTGGAAAAACTGAACAGAGAGGGACCCTGAGGCTGGCCTGAGGCCTGAGCTGCCTCCTGCCTCCAGAGAACTACATCACAAAGACAAAGTCCTCCTCCCTGCTGAGAGGAGTGCACAAAACCCTAAATCAAGGTGGACGACACACCAGACAACACACAGACGTGTCCCCCTGGCTCCTGACCTGAGGAGACGACACAGACACCCTGTTCTGCTGCGAGAGTCCACAGCTGCAGTACTGAGCAGGAGGTCAGGATGTAGCAGAGAGTCTTGGTCTGCCCCAATGAACCAGAGGTGAAAGCAAAAGCTCTGAACCATGAGCAACATGTTGGACCAAACACCTAAAGAAGTTGCAGGAATGACTCCGCATGCAGCACAGTACCATCTTGGAAAAACAACAGAAATAAAGCATTCGGTGGACCTTTTACAAAAGTTAATTACATCCCTATGCCTTTTCCATGCGTTTACCAGGGTCTTTTTTTTAAAGGGGTTTGTTTTCGCCATCACAATATTGGTTAAATCAGGGCCAGAGATCAGTGTGTAGGTACTTCCACAAAAATACATTTCTGAGAGAAATATTGTGCTTTATACTTCTCTACATTTACTTTATGTAGATTCTACATTTTGTAATTTATTTCTGTATTTAATTTATTTGTAATTATTATTTCATTCAGTTTCATGTCGTTTTTTGTCCTCAATTGTTGAAAATCAATTAAAAAAGATTCTATAAAAAGATCATATGATCAGTTTATAAAATATGATATATTGTTATAGATTTAACTACAGATCAGTATAAGAATTACATATTATATATTTATAAGTGCATAGACAAACATGCTTCAAGCCTCCCGTTCACACAGTTCAAACACACACACACACACAATGCAACACCTGCCCTCCTACCACTAAACAGAACACATTCCCATCCTCCACGTTCCAAACATGTAGCTTTGATATTTCCTGTCTGCTCCCCTCCTCCTCTCATGTCTGTGATATTTTTAATAATGGAGGGGAAGAAGCAATATATCCTCGAGCTGAGGGAGCGATAAAGGGTTAAGCATATTCTGCAGCTAATTGCGCTTTCTGGTTTTTAATAAAGAAAAAACACACACCTGCAGGGCTGTGTGTGTGTGTGTGTGTGTGTGTGTGTGTGTGTGTGTGTGTGTGTGTGTGTGTGTGTGTGTGTGTGTGTGTGTGTGTGTGTGTGTGTGTGTTTTCAAACCAGCAGCAGCATGAGCAAGTAGTTGAAAAATGAAATACCTTTTGGCTTTGTGTATTTGCGGAAACTTGTACTGTGTGTGCAGAAGCAATGACAATCAGTTTCTAACAATTAGGGAACAGTTTTCTGTTTCTCAATGTTGGCTTAGTTACTCTTAAATAGTCCAATTAGTATTTTTTTAACCAATCAATTAGTCTTTTAGTCTATAAAATGCTAAGAAAATTGTGGAAAATGCCCTTCACTCACAACCGTCTTTTCCCCAACCAACAGTCCAAAACCCAAATGAATTCCCTTTGCAGTACCATAAAAATGAGGAAAGAGCAAATCCTCACATTTCAGAAGCTGGAACATTAGGAACAGCATTCTCTTGTTTTTTCTTGTTGTCATTGTAAAAGGACCAGTGTGTAGGATTTCATGTCATCTAGCAGTGAGGTCACAGATTGCACATGGTGCTGCAACACGGCGGACTCTGCTGAAGAGGACCTGGTCCCAATGTGAAGGGCCTCGAAATCAGGTAATTGTACTCAAATGAAAACATAGTTATGAATATTCCATTTCTGTCAGTAGATCTCAAACAATGGCCCTTTAACTTATTGATTAATTGACTAGTGGTTTTAGCACTATCAGTAAGTATTACTTCCAATGATAAAATTACAATTGTGCGTTGATTAAAATGAATTCTGATAGTCTTGACCTAGTTTCGGCAGTACGATCACTCTGAGACCTGGATGGGTAACTTATGCGGTGAGGAAGCCACATTCAGGTTACCACTGATTGTCTTGGCTAATATTAGTCACATAGCTCATTAAGAAAATGTTTTCAGGGAAGAAAGTAACCATTTAGATTCCCAATATGTGGGAAAATTCATGCTACTTTTTTTTTTTTCCTTTAAACAGGCCCGGCTGTGGTAGCCACGGTCAAAAAACCTTTGTGCAAAACAACAGTCAATGCTTTGTCATATGATAGCGGACTAATTGACCTAATGGTCATGGATGAAAAGTCACAGGGACACAGCTTAAACACAGCTAATGTCTATTTTAGACCGACACTCACCTGTTTATTCACTGTTTTACAAAGTGTTTACATCTAAAAAGTCTGGACCCACAAATTTTTGTTCCATGATACAAACATCAGCAAATGTAGTGATTTACTTTAAGGAACACGTAGTCAATGGGTATCATGTATCCACTATACAAGCAGGATATATCAGGAATAAATATTCTTATAGATGGACAACTAAAAGCCAAGTTAAAAATTGGATTTTATGAAATACATATCAGGGTTTGTCAGCTCCAGCGATCCCATTATTACTCTCTAGATAACACTAACTGGAGGGAACAAGTCATTCACGACTTCAGATGCAGAAATAAAAATGTGTAAAAATGTAGCTGCTAATTCCCCTTACAGGAATCCTGAGAAACAATGATGGAGAAAGGCAAGTGTGGTAAGGGAAAGGCCATGGAACTGGTTGTTGGATGGTTGAAGAGCCCGTGGAGACATTATGTTCTTTATGAAGCCGTAAAACAAAAGGCTGCTGCCTCTCCCTTCATCCCGTCATCACAATGACCTTCGTTTGATGACCGGTCCTCGTTACCGGCCATTTAAAAAAGGTCCGGGAAATGGATGTTTATACAAACCAGTCATATAGCACCACACATCATCATCCTTACACTGCCACGTCGCGCTGGCCAATAATCTGCCTCAGGCTCCAGGGTTTTGTGATTGACATAACCGAATAAATCTTCTCATTTGGATACGCTGTGACAGGAATTAATTACCAGGCAATTGTGTCTAACATATTAATTTAGAGGAGATTATACAATGCATTAGCCCGGCACTTATTAAGCGTGGTTATGTACGCCTGCGTTTGTGTATTGAAAGCGCACAGGCGGAAAATTCAGTCCAATTTGCCACGCTTGGCTCCCGTTAACACACTGCTGTGTCTCCAAAACCCTCCTACCTTCCTCACGTCCTGTTCCTTCTACTCTTTCACTAAATTATGGAGATATGGTTCTGCTCAATTTTAAAATCATATTACAATCAGACATTGTTCACACACACTCACACACTATAAGGCTGTCATGAAATCAGATTTTCATCACACAATTACCATGGCAAAAATTATCATAATGATCTATAGAAAATTGGAAAAAAGTGCATGTATTAAGTTTTGCATGCCAACTGAGGCTGTTTAGTTCAATGTAACAACAACAATAAATGCTACAAGTAACAATTGTAGCATGTATTGTTAATAAAATCCCCCTACACTGCTAATGAAATCACATCCTTAAAGATCTTTTAACTGCAATTTTATGCCTTTTTATCAATGAGTTGAGTTCAGTAAAGCTAGGCTGACACTGCATGTTTTTATCAACCTTGTACGTTGCATAAACTCAAAACGTGTTTTAATCGGCCTTTAATGCGGCCGAAACGAACGACTTATATGCTCATATTTCACGCAGAAACTGACCGGTCACAATGTGGGTACTCACACTGAATGTACACATCCGCTGATTTGTATATCCAACGACAATGAAGTTTTTATCAAAGGAAGTGTCTCGAATGTTGACAGAAGAAGAGCTAGAGAGCAGCTTGCGATGCTATCTCACCAGTCGGAAGAATTGTGAAATTACCCAGGTCTTCAAGACAGCCAACCAGAGTTTCCGTTACCCATCCATTTAGCCGGCAGCCAGATCATTGGATTCAAAAGGTTCGAACCATAGACTGTATATAAGAAGTTGACGCGATGACGTGACATCACATATTTATGAGAGGTCGTTTAGGCCATAATTCATACGAGGTCTTACATACAATGTCAGAATCTCACACAAACACTATACTCTTTCACACACATTACCATACCTTCTTAATTGTACTGTCATAATCTCCTTCATTTACTGTCATACTCTCATACAAAAATGACTATTCTCTCTAACACACACAAAAACACTCTCTTAAATGCACCATCATACTCTAATACACACACTACTATTCTCTTTTATAGTTGTGTGTGTGGGATAGTATAGTTGTGTGTGAGAGAGAGTATAGTTGTGTGTGTGGGAGAGTATAGTTGAAACGGAAGTGAGTTTGATTGAAAAGGAAGTAGTTCTAAATTCTCAGTTCCTGATTGGCTTATACATAGAGGAGGGATTTCACGGACACGGGCTGAACCACTGAGCTATGAGAAGATGGTGAACAGGGAGCGACTTCATGAAGCCATAGGCCTCTTAAGCAATATTTTAGATACTCCAAATGTTGTCACATCATTGTCAGAAATGGTGGATCAGAGACGACAGTCATCCACAGGGGCCCCTTCTAACTCCTGGCTAATTGAGAGAAAGGAAGAAATTGTCTGTTTGTATCCATCAAGTTCACTAAATAATCCGTCCAAAATCATGCTGTCAGGTCCCATGCTGTCACTTTCTCTTATAATGTTCTGAACACACCGCATTGTTATACTGAAAAAAATAGTAATGTCCTCCTCATTAGCCTCCACGAACAAAAACTGACCCTGAAAAAGAAGGTAAATAAATAAAAATATCATGGCTGCCTCCTATACTGTTCTTACAGAACTGTAAACTTTTCCTTAAAACTGCTACTTGTAGCTCCAATTTAGCTAGCAGTGCTCTGGGCAGGTACAGGTTTTGTTTTCAAGGCTGTAAGCCAATCAGGGAATGAGTATTTTTTTTCTTCCTGTTCGATCAAACTGACTTCCTATATAATTATACTCTCTCACACCCAGTACAATGGCGAATAGGGTTCTGGTAGTGGAAGAGACCTGTCAATCACAAGGCAGCCACGCCCTAAAGCATCCCCTGCTTTATGGTCTATTTGACTCTAAATGGGCCATAATTTACTAAATGAACATCATGCTGTATTGAAGAAGACTTGAAACTGGAGATTGAGACCATAAACTCATGTTCACAATGTTTACTGAGGTAATAAACAAGTGAGAAGTCGAGTCATTTTCTCATAGACTTCTATACAATCAGACTTCTGATTTCAACCAGAGGAGTCGCCCCCTGATGGCCCTTTGAGAGAATGCAGGTTTAAGGCACTTCAGCTTTGGCTTCACTTTTCGGACCAGGAGGTTTAATCTGTATTGTGCCTGTGTCAGATTAATTTGTTTTAAATTTGGGAAGAGATACACCACAATGCTGGATTATCCCAGTAAGGTATCCCAAAGACAGGTGGTGAAATTTGGTTGTACACAAACGTTCCTGTGCATTTCCACATCAACTTATAATATCTTGAATAAACCACCGATTTCAAAGACACAGGTTTGATAAATCACAACTCTGTTCAATGCATGTTGAATACACATACGCATGTTAAATACTTGAGAGGCCCATGTGTGTAGCCTATAAACTGATATCTTTCAGTCTCACAGCGATCGTGAACAGGCTTTCACTAGGGGCAGCGAGCTGCACATGCAATGAACCTGCTGCAAGATTACTGTTATCACACAGTGCATATAAGCCTTTAGTATTCCTGGCACAGCACTGACCCAACAATACCATCCTATCTGGCCTTTGCGTGCTCCAAAGACTAAAGCCATGTCGTGTGATGTGTGAGAAGAGGTGCTGAGGTCTGAAGCTCTCTAAAAACCGCCGAGCTGCCGTTCTGCTCGGTTTTCATGTTGACTTCAAAACAACTGACAAACAAATGAAGGTATAATTGGAGCCTCTGCTCACGCTGAGAGACGACTGCTGCATCACGGAATAGATTAGCTGTTTGCAGGCTGTTGCTATGGTGTTGTTCTCTACTGGGATGTGTGTGAGGGTGTGTTTAGTGTTTGGTGTGTGTGTGTGTGTGTGTCTGTGTGTGAGTCTCCTACAATGGAGCTGAATGCTTGCCCCGTTTCCCCGAGTACTCATCTCTGTGTATGTGCTCTAATGTTGGTACATTTCTGTGTGTTATCTTTTTAGATGAATACCAGTGTGAGTTTTGTCGGTCTGTGTGTGTGTGTGTGTGTGTGTGTGTGTGTGTGTGTGTGTGTGTGTGTGTGTGTGTGTGTGTGTGTGTGTGTGTGTGAGTCCCTGGTGTGCTAAAGCGTGGCGTGTTGCTCTAACAGGCTTGTCCTCCATTAGTGGCTCAGTACTGGGCTTAAAACTGGGAGGGAGGAGAGAGGAGGGAAGATAGTGGACACACACACACACACACACACACACACACACACACACACACACACACACACACACACACACACACACACACACACACACACACACACACACACACTTTAAATTCTACTTGGATGAAGCTTTAAAATCACATTGGCGCAATATGGAGCTCACTTCAGTTGAGATTTGCGGTTAGCTTTTCTTCGTGTAAGCAGGTGATTAACTGATCAAATGCACAAACAAACATAAACCACGTCATGATACGAAGAAAAGTGAAAAATTTAAGAAAATGAAGTAGCTCATAACCTTCTGTAGACTTGGTATGTACAGATTCTCTACCTTTAAATGTATTGCTGTTTTTTGGTTGAGTTATAAAGACATTTTGATAAGGATTTAGACATGATTATCTTGCTATGGGATGAAGTTTGTTTAACCACAGAGAAAACAAATAAGCATTATCTCAAATCCATAAGCTTGCACATTATGTAATGACTGCATCTATATTGCATTAATTCTTTTCCCTCATAATCCTCCCTCCATCCTTTTATAGGAACCACAAAATCCCCTTTGGAACACTGCCACCCAAGTAAGTTCCACTGCAGAATGCTTCTCTACCTTGTTAGAAATAATGATTTTACATTGCAGAAGATATCAAAGGGCAACCCAGTAACCGGAAAGGAATAATAGAATGTGTGCACTGTACGTTACTTTATTTTCAGTTTATTTTGTATAGCCCAGAATCACAAATTACAAATTTGCCTCAGAGGGCTTTACAATCTGTACACATGCGACATCCTCTGTCCCGGGAACCCTCACATCGGCACAGGAAAAACTCCCCTATAATAAAAAAACCCCTTTAACAGGGAGAAAAAAGGAAGAAACCTCTGGGAGAACGACAGAGGAGGGATCCTTCTCCAGGATGGACAGAATGCAATAGATGTCATGTGTACAGAATGAACAGCATAACAGAGATACAACACATTCAATGTATATGACATAAATGATTCATATAATAAGACTACTTATAATAACAGCAGCAATTATTACAGTAGAATTATAATTATGAAAATAGGGATAGTAATGTGACTAATAATAATAATCAAAGTAGCAGTGGGTGTCAGTCGGCTCACAGCAGGAGGCACGACCACGGTCCAGGTACCACAACGATTTATAGAAGCTTGCGAAGCGAGAAAGCACAAAGGCTCCAGGGTAGAAGCAAAGTCAATTAGTCATAACTTTAAATGTTGATGTCTCCTAAACAAAAATATGTTCCATGAATTGCGTTTCTTTTCACCCTTATATCACGCTAGCAGAGAGACAAAATGACACGTGGTTAACGTTGTGAGACGATTGGTAGATTTAGGCAAGTTAGAAAATAGATCATGGTTATTCTTAAAATAATAACGCAACAATGTAACTAATAAACAACCCTAACACCCTAGGCAGACTCTCCCACGCAACTTTATGAAACAAGCATAACAACATTATGTAACATAAAGCATAAAGTCAACGTTTACTTTTGGTTTCGCAGTGGAAGACGAACAGCGGTCGCCTGGGTGAAAGTCCTGTGTTTGTTTGACCCATCCACCTCCCCTCCTGCCGACCCTTTCTCGCTAGTTATACTCGTTATTATACCACAAAACCTTCAATAACGGTTGCCTGATATACTACGTCACTCTTTCTGATGGAATTCAAAAACGTCCACATTCAACGTATCGTAATTTGCAGAAGTGTACAATGCCACCATTTTTTCCTAGATAGAGAATTTGTGTAATAAGAAGTAAAAATTGTTGAGTAAACGTATCAATTGACCTAAGAAGGATTAATTTAAAGCTTTGGCAAGGTTGACCAAATTAACACTGTTTTAAAAATGGTGTGCTGTATAGTTTAGAGACCTAACCATAAATTTCCTCACAAAGGTTGACAAAACAATGTTCAGATATTCACAATGGTCCATAAAAGCTGGTTGAGTTAGTCGAAGCCAAAGGGTAAAGCAACAACTTTGTCTTTTTCTTCAGTTGCAGCCAGATGGATTGGTCTGATGACAGTGAAGTTTGTGTCTAACACTAGGTTTAACACATCCTGGACCGCTCTGTGCTGAACAAACAGACAAACATGATCCGTCTTTCGAAATTTTCCAACCTGTTCCTCTTCAATGCTTCCTCAACTGTCAGACTTTGGCTCTCCCTGCTTTCCAATCATCCGTAGCGGTTTGTAATCCAGTCGGTCCATAATATAGGCAGCCAGAGTGTGAAGAGAGTATATAAATATATACAGTATGCTGCAGTGCCCCAGGCCAGTTACTGTACTGTATCATAAATCCTGTATTTACTGACAGCGAGGAAGCTGTCAGACACACAAGGACAGTTCACAGCACTGTTAGAAACACATGGACATCCCCTGTTGACTGTGTGTGTGTGTGTGTGTGTGTGTGTGTGTGTGTGTGTGTGTGTGTGTGTGTGTGTGTGTGTGTGTGTGTGTGTGTGTGTGTGTGTGTGTGTGTGTGTCAAGGAATGTAGACAAATTCAAAACAAATTCAGACCCTAGTTTTCCCATTTATATTGAAAATGCCAGTGGAGTACATTGCACCTGCCATGAAACCAAACTGTCTCTAACTGCTGTGCTCCACCAAGGAGGAAAGACACTTTTCAGAGAAAGCTTTAAATCCTACTAAAAAAGGTCATCAGTTTCTCATAAAAACAAACAAACACACATATGAAATATAAACACATTAAGAAGAAGAAGAAATCCCTACTTAAAGGAGAAGGGGTCTAGATGCAGTCACAGTCAGACTACCCACTTCACTACAAGACACTTCTGTTATTAGTGCCAGGCTGAAAACGTGTTCATTTCTGCTGTTAAATTGGGCCTTTTAACATGGAGGTTCATGTGGATTCTTTGGAGACAGCCTCAAGTGGCCATTTTATGAAATGCAGTTTTATTTTTGGGCATTCCCACATAATCTTCACTTTTTTAAACCAGGTCTCACTCCCAACTCATCAAATACCGACTCTTGGTCAGTGGCGCTCGGCTTCTGATTCAGACACACAGTGCTTTCATCTAACTCCAGGGTTAACCCCACCCGCGCCATTATTAAAAGGTCAGAGCAACTGATGTAGTTTAAAGATACCGATAGTCCACACAGTGCAGGTGGGAGTAGAAGTGGATGGGTCAGACAAACACAGGACCGTCATTCAGGAGACCGCAGTTTGCATCCCTAGCGAAACTAAAAGTAAAAACTTAAACATTTTTGTCACATCAGTCGTTAGTTGACGACAAATGACAAAAGCTGGTCCACCTTGAAAGCCAGCCCACTTTAATCAGCAGGTGGAAACAAACTGTACACGTTCTGCACTGCTACGTTAGTATCTATACGTTACTGATACTCTCTCTCTCTCTCTCTCTTCCTCTCTGTCTCTCACTTCACACTAGCTAATGTAATGTTGCACACTAGGGGGTTCAGACTGTACCCAACATTACATTTTTATTAAAATGATTAGCACACTTGACCAAGAGTTATATCAAATAATATAATCAGAATTATATGAAAGTCTTTAGGGGAAAAGCAAACACACCACACAGGAAATAAAAGAAAAGAAAACTAAAAACAGAAAAGGGGAAAAGAGAGCCTTTCAGTTTCACATTGTGTTTGTCATTGTTTTTTTTGTACTATTAGACACATAAATGTGAGAAAAAAGACAGATGAAGAAGAGAGGACATGACACCAACTTCAAGGTAATTACAGAGAGAGAGAAAAGGAAAGCGATGGAGCTACGAGGGAATTTATTTGACCCCTTTCTCCTCTAACCTTGGCTCACACACACATACACACTTCCCACCAAAGGTTAATGTGATGCTAATGTGGCCTATATTGAGAGGGTGATCATTATTTTCAGACCTTTGCTGTGCACCTCACTGATATATAAAAACAGTTTGCTGAGGCGAGCAAGCGTTCACACATTTTAATGCAAAAACACACCATTCCAAGAAAAGTACGTCCATTCAACTTTCAAACGTTAAAGTTTAGGCATCAACAATTTAATTTAAATATTGAGAAGAGGAAGAATGGTTTCTTTCCATGTCCATTTACTGTATTAACCTCTACATATTGTTTTGTAGTTGGTATAGGTGGTGCTCAAGTCAAAAAGCCAAAAAGACTTCAATATCTAATCTTTTTCCTGCTCTCAACAAATCCCACGAAAAGACTAAAACCAACAAATGAATTACTCCTACTAACAGATGTGGTCTGTTTAGCCACAGTCTAATACATCTTATTTCTCTGTGTTGTAGACTCCTTTTTGTCAAAACACCATCAAGCAACACATGAAAGAGTAACAATGCTGCAGTGGGTGACATGTGGATGACATGTCTGAGCATGCTCAGTGAGAGCTGCTGTCCAGAGACTGAAAGTTTGGTTCAGACTGTGGTGGCCATGCTGATCACAGTATAGGGACCTTATGCAATGGTACGGCTTGATTATGTGGTTTAATAAGTAAGACGTTTTAAATTACTATCTGCATGTTGAACTTGCACACCTGCAATAGATGCAATGCCTTAATTGCTTATTGGAGACGAGGCCAAAAATAAATATTCAAGCTGCCACTAATTGACATGCTGGTATATTGAATGTTTACTGTAAATATCATCATCAAAAACAACAAGACCTTGGCCCCTAAGTCACAGCAGCAAATTAGGTAGTGAGTGCAAACAGATAAACAATATCTTCCATTTGAGTTAATTAAGATATGGGAAGAACAACAACCTATTTTCTTTTTTTGCCTACTTGTGTCTACAATGTATGAGGCCATGTGTATGTGTGTGTTTGGATCAGTTGTGTTGAAAGTCATTGGGCTTGAAAGGCTGCAGGTTGAAAACCACAGCAGCTGCTAGTTTAAAAAGTTCTCAATACAGAATTCAGAGCAAAGCTATCGACTCCACACGGCTGAGCCAGCGCCGAGCAGCTAACAGTGCTAACCACGACAACAAAGCTGACAGAGCTAACAGTGAGGATCTTCAGGCGACGGTGTATTCAAATGAATGTTTGCCTTTGTATAGAGTTTCAGTATATTATAGGTGCATTCATTTGATACATATTGGTATAATATAACTTGTTTTGTCAGTTTTGTCTGATCTTTAGCATTACATTTGGTGTAATGATCTTGTCCTCATTAGTGAAAAAAACACATCAAGTGGAATAATTAGTTCACATAATTCTTGTATCAAAAGATGACTTGTTTATTTCAAGTATTCTGTGAGTTATGAAGGAAAATGTAAATAATGTTACAATTGGCCCTCGGTCTCCCCTAAACAAATCACAGAGAAGCCCAGATGAGAGCACACACACACACATACACAAACATACACACACACAGAGTGACTTCATTCTTTGCTCAGGTAGACACTATTCTACTATATCTCTGCATAGACAATAGATGTTTGCAGCTATATTAATGCTCTGAATTTCTAACTCAGCATATCTCACATTTTCTACAGTTGTCTGTGTCACATGTTGTACTGTGAAGGCTGGAGGGTCACGTGATCAGCAAAAGGGAAAATATGTTGCCTCTTACAGTAAGCACACACTTTATATGTGGTTTCAAAACGTCAGAGGTTCCAAAGATCAAAACACCTGCACACGTACTTCCATTGCAAACCCCCAATTTAAAAGTCTATGCTTTGGATCACATTAATTGACAAACTGAAGCTGGGGCACTGAGAACGAGATGAAAGCAGCTATCTTCGCCCAGGTTGTCACATTTATGCATGTTTTGGTAAAAGCAGGATGGAAACGTACTCACAGTTTGCCTTGATAGTGGTGCCTCGGAGTGTTCCCCATCACCCTGGTTATAATAGGAAAACAGAAAGTAAATATTGCCGACAAAGACATAGAATTAGTTAAGTAAAACTGTGCAAAAACAATGAGGTTATATTTTTGGATGGATTGATTCATGTCCTGAACTTCACTCACTAATGAAAAAAAATGTCACCAAAAGAATCCATTCACCAAACAAAACGGTGATACTAGAGAGTTTGCAGTACCCCATAAAAATATAAAAATTGTCAAGGTATTTTGTTATTTATTCCTACCATATCTGCACATAACAACTATATTAAAGTTATGGTTTGATTAAGGATGAGACAACTAAGATGATGGTTATCGTTTGTGATGGTTAAATACTTTTTAAATAGCCAATAATTCGTGCTCTGAACGTGAACCATCAGTTGCATCAAACAAACATATCTACACAAGTACTCTGCAACTCCTGAGCATGTTGACACTGATAACTGACTCTGGACTGCCTATAACGCATGATAACCGAGCCAGAGCTCCCATCTCATCATAAATATATATTTAACCGAGCTTAATACTTCATTGCTTGTGCGAAAGGAAGTCTTTTCACTGTGTCACATCCTGGGAGGTATTGATTTATCCAAGCTCTAATTGCTGTGCTACTGCCAACTGCTTCAGTGTTTGAGTGTTGCACTGGAGGATAAAACGATGGTAGCTCTTGAGTTTGGTTTTTTATTTTGCCCCTAGGCGGCAAATCTGTTGACATTTTTCCTCTTAGTTAACCAGCCTTCAAACCCTGTTATAACCCATAACTTCTCTTTTCCATGTTAATTCTGTGTCTCTGTGGCTGGGTGAGATCTATTAATGAGCAGGTGCACACATAAAGCCGGTGCTGTCAGAAAAAAACGTGGCCTGTGGGCTATATAAGCAAGTACTTATTCTTTGTCTCTCATGTGAATTTGAAAACGTTGTGTGGCATTACTGTTACAGTCTGACCATTTTTTTCTGTAAAAGACACTGCAAAAAAACCTACCAGGTCCTTCCAGAAGAGGACTGAATTTCAAAAATTTGGGAAATGTCATTTATGATAACAACCTATATACAGAATAAAATCCCGTGTTTATCTGTTCCAGCCAGTCTGCACTGAACTGGTGCAAACAGTCTGCTACATTCAGCTGACACACTGTGGCCACAGGTAGTGATATGGAGCAATGTTTTCTTGGTTTTAATGAAAACAATGCAATGCATATTTCTGCTGATGGTTTCACCTTATTCTGCGGAATGTGTTAGTGGTGGTAAAGTGCAAGGAAGAGTAGCAATGCACCCACAACGATTGGGAAGAAAAAGACTGCTAGCTAGCAAGCAACTGCACGATTCAAAAAAATAAAAAGCTTTGCAAATGTTTTGTTGTTTTAGGAATTAAAATGAATGTTTTAGGCAGCCCACAAATATACATGAAGCACTGAAAAAGTGAGTTTTTCATGTTGCCCAATTTAAACGTCTTTCTGAGATAATAAGTTTACAGTTTGTGTCTACTGTTTTACATACTTAATCAAATCTTTATGTCATTTTTAAAGCACTGTTTAACTGCTGTGCCCCCAAAGCTTACCAATATACCTAGTCAGCGCCCTCTCCTGGTAGATATTTTTGCACATCTAGATTGTTCCTAATGAACTCATCTGAGCTCAGCTGCTCATTGCATTCTAATTCGCTTAATATTTTAATCTCTGTTTTGAGGGCATCTAATTGAATTGCTTTGATGTGTTTATGTATTTTTCAGATGGGAGGGAGGAAAGAGACCTGCAGTTATTACTGAAATGTTTTATTGTGGGAGAGGAGACTAATTGCTAACTAAGAGCCAGTTAGTGTGGGACGCTAATTGTGAAGAACAGCAGAGCTAACGGGGGAATAGAAAACTAGGTTAAATCGCAGCATAAATTGACTGAAGATAAATATGAGCAGGAAATGTGCATAGGGTGGTTGAAAGAACCATATTGGCGGTGCTTTCTGCTAAATTGGAGCTATATAGCCCAATATTAGCTTCAGGTCAGAGCGGTAGATTTGAGACTTGGACCATAAACTTTGGCTGATGTAGGTCATCTATACTATATATCAGAGCTGAGTCTGAGATTCCCAAACATATTTAAGATTAGGATGGAAAGTGGTTATAAAGTGGTTACAGTGGTTTCATTGATTGTTTGTAAAATGTCAAGAAGCTGGTTGATAGTGAAGGACTATTTTGTTGAGACTATTGGGACCCCAAAGTACTGTTGTTTAGTTTCTGTCTGCATTTGTCTGTTTTAGATTAAATGAAACCAACGCAGAGCTCAGTCAATGGTTGCTGATGCAAGAGGATGCCTGGCCAGTACAACCGCCAAGTAGGGGGAGATTATGCTGTATTGGATGGGTGGTTCCGGTAAAACTTGTTTTCTTTTCTGTCTTTAACAACCAAGGCAATGATTATTACTTTTGGGACTTGTCAGTAGCTGGTTCAATCCACCTGTGACGTGAGCATGAAGCCCTCTACACATGATCAGAAATGCTAGAGTATTTCTGTTAGTCAAATTGTTTTCCCATCTGGGCAGTTGCGCCGCTGAACATTGTGGCAGTGGGCATGGTGCGCCACTTTGCACCTCACCACTGTATTCAATCATCTTCACTTTTGATCTGGTTAGTAGTTGACCTTTCAAGGCATAACCAATGCAATACAGTCTGAATGTGACCCATGATGTTGCCTGTGTTTCAGAGTTCCTGGATATCATAACTTGCCAATACATTCTCACTCTTAACTCCTTAAATACCAATGCTTGGTCAGTGACACTAAGCTTCAAACTAACACGTTCCAGGTACCCCCTCTAGCGTTTTAGATGTGACAGGGACCGCATGTCAGATCCCTTCGTAACATGCGTAGTTTCTTTTCAAAATAACCTTACATCTTCCCAGGAAGTTAGGTTTAGGTAAAAGAGCGTGGTTAATGTTAACTTGACTGACTAATGACAGACGCGACCTTAACAGAGATCTTCTGGACAGAACTGTGTTTGTTTTACCCATCGTTGCTCTTTATACTATGTGTATGGCTCTGGGTGTCAAATAATGACGTGGCTGGGTTAACATTGGAGCTAGTTGAAAGCGCGGTGCATTGGTATCAGATGCCAAGGGGCAATGACCAACCATCGGTATTTGTTGAGTTGGAAGTGAGACGGGTTGATCGTGGTTTCTGAAAGAGGACTATACCATGGCTGAATGTCAGCAGTCGGACCGGACCAGTTTTTGATCAGGCGAATGGTGCTTTTCTGCTACCCAGAGCACATTGGTGACTTAAAACATCTTTACTCCTACGTCTGCTCTGTGTTCTGTGTCCCACCCTGTGGTGAGCACTACTGGCATCGCTGATATGTCTAAAGGGATCAAGGCACCGACTGACAATGACATTGAATCCTCTCTAGACTGCTTGATTTTGGAGGATGTGCAGGTTCAGCCTGCTGACCGTCAGCCCTCTTCAGGACAGGCTGTGTCCTTCTTAGGAGCTGCAGACACTCTGTATAAGAGCAGTCCTCATTATGATCTGTCTCTCTCTCTCTTTCTCCCTGCAGCTTTGTGTCGCTGCTCGGGTTTTCTTTAGCGGGGAAACAGGGGCGTCCCAGTGTTTCTGTCCCTGGGGCTTCCAGATGCTAATTTGGTGTTGACATGCTAGCTGTAGAATGCCTCTCTAGTCACTTCTTCAACAACCCGAAAGCATAGCAACTCTGGGCTGTTTGTCCCATTCATCTTTGTTTTCCATGAATACATTCATAGAGCTCCTCATTTTGAGAAAACTCTCATGGTACCACCCTCCCCCTTGAAACCTTCACCCCCGTCTGACTTCGACTTTGGAAATGAGGATTCAGGACTGTTGGCACCTTGGCCGATGTTTTGAGCACTCACCGGGTTTGGGGAAGCGTCATTAGCATTGACATTAGCAGCTGCCACCTCACAGCCTCTGAACTATAAAGACTGTCGGGGTTCAAAGACTCTGCCTCCATAAACAGATCTTTGGGAAGGGGGGTGGTGGGAGAGTTGGGAGAGAATATTTGAGGGAGATTAGGTGAAGGAGAAAAAGGGCAAAGTTGCAAAAGAAAGAAGAAATCCCAGTGGTAGCACTGGGGAGTGGCTGAGCTGCTTTTGTATCTCACACTCTCTCATCCTCCCTTTCCTCTCCATTTCTGTTACATTCATTCTACGAACCTTATGCATTTTTAAAGACCCTTTCAAGTTAAATCAGACAACACACACGTGTTTTCCATTTTAAATTTTCCTAAAAATCGGACAAGATCACAAGATCATGATCTGTTCCCGACCTTTCCAGGGTGTATGCCGCCTCTCAACCAATGTTAATGGATTCAGTGTTTCTCAGTCTCTGCTCTGGATGCACGCAGAGGAAACTGATATCGATCTTCTAATCGTAGGTTTGCAAGCCAGCAAACAAGCGTATTTAAAAAAAATAATGCCAATGTTCCTTTGATGCGGGCAGAAAATGCAGCCCATATGCACAGTGGTAAGAATGCTTGTATGTGCCTGCATGAAGCCCAAGCTGTGAGAAGAAAGTGGGATTAACAAAGCTGATTTAAAAGGATTAGAGGGTCCAACAGGAAACAGAGGACCACCAGGACACCTTCTGATCCACATGGGCAGGCGCAAATACACACACACACACACACACACACACACACACACACACACACACACACACACACACACACACACACACACACACACACACACACACACACACACACACACACACACACACACACACACAAATGTCAAGTGTTCCATAATCCTTTTCAAGTGCATTTCAAGACACACATTTTTCGCCCCTATATTCATTGCGATTCAATCCCTAAGAGCCAGTGCAGTTGACAGATGAGACAGCGGAGGGAGAAGAGGACAACAGACATGTGGAGAGTGTAGAGATTACTGTGGAGAACAGAAACAAAAATCAATGTGACCTGAAATGGTGCAAGATGATCACAGGCAGATCTAGTGCTGCTAATATGGCTCATGAAAGTAAAGATGCTCTGCCAGGAAACTCATAATACCTTTCTGTCCTTTAGGCTACTGAACTACTTATGGTAGGGGTTTGAAAAAAACATCAACCCAGTTGTTTCTGAACAGCCGTTGTGAAACTCAAAGTGGGTGGCGCTGGCCGTCACCATCTTGGCAGTGAAGATACAGCATGACTCTAAAAATGGGCAAAGATCTGGACTGTCAGTGGAGCAGAGGAAAGTTGAGAAATCAACTTTTGGTGATTCACACCATTTTTGTTTCTCAGAGCTTCTAGACACTACACGAATGGGTTTACATTGGAATTAGTTGAAACGTGGGATGTCGCCTAAAGTAGCATGCACCTTTCACATTATGTAAGTTACAAAATTAAATCAAAACAAAAAAGACTATATATTATAGGTTCACATGGGACAGAAACAGCGGATTCTTGGGTGAAAGTCCTGTGTTTGTTTGACCCACCCATCCACCTGAGTTCATCCATATGCGGACTTCTGCAGACAATGTTTAGAAGATATCTTTGTGATCCATCAAAAAGAAACGTAATTTGGGAGACATTACACGTTGCTCGAAACTTAATTGACAAGCAGTTTTTGTTGTATAGGAACAGAATTCTTTGGGGACCATGCTAACTCTTGGTATACCAATGTATCTGTTTCATGCACCATACCCCTAAGTTCCAATGAAGTGACATCTGCTACAGGATACAATGCTTATTTAAACAATAGTTTATTTCCTCAACCCCATCCAGAACTGCTGACTGTGAGCCAGGCCTCACCCAACATCAGTGTTGAATATCCCAATACTATTGTGTCCGAATGGGAGCAAATCCCTGCAGCCAGGTTCAAAATCTTGTGGAGAGCCTGAAGCTGTAGACCCATGGTTTTGGATTAACATATTCTACAAGAACACATAGGTGCATCGCCGACTAGTCAAACAGAAGCTTCAGGGCTGCAGCAACAAACTCTATTTCACATGTTGAGTAATCTCTTTGTGCTAAATTAGGCTACAAACATTGTAAACCCCTCTCTCTACACAGAGATTAAACTGATTTTTTCATCTGATCCTAGGCAACCACATTTTTTCAAATTGCTGGAGTGATTTATTGAAAGCTCAGAAAAGGTGTTCTTTTCAGATGATTTCAGAACAACTATATATCAGGGGGACAAATTAAAGGGTTCTGTTACATCTGATCCTGATTGCCATCTCTATACTGTAGCTCTTATTTCAGCTACCAGTAATTCAACAGTGACTCAAACGCTGCATCAGAACCTTCACAGGCACTGCAGCCAATGGAAAGACGCGCACAGGAGCTTTAAACCTTATTGTGCTGAGTGGCACTTTAGGTGTTCACGGTGTACAAACATATTTTGTGGATGTAAATTTTATTTATGGAAGGATGAGGCACCTCTTAATTCAATACATTATGTTTTTATCTCCTATCTTTGCATCCTTGAAAATCAAGATGACTGTACTGTAATACATTCAACGATCATGTTGCCCAGCTTTCAGTCTCCTAAAATGTAGGTTATGTTGTGCAAAATAATATTTTTGAATGAAACATATTGTCTCCTGGATGTCAATTATGATGCTCATACTGATCCCCCTGTCCCCTACAATAGCCTCATTTAGCATTTAGTCATGTAGAAAACATATTTTTATGAATCAGGGTTGCTTCAAATACAAAACAGCTTTGAATGTGCTGTTGATAAATGTAAAATACTCTTTATGAGTGATTATTATCACTTTGCAGAATGCATCCAAAACCAATTAAAGGTTAAACACATTCAAAGGCACATTTTTGGTGTAACTCGATTTCTGAACTTTTGCCAGAAAAATAAATAAAGAATCTGTGTTTGAAAATAAAGCCATAGATGATATCTCTGCTCCTGGATTACATTAAATCTACCCTAATATTTTTCCAGCTGATTCTTATTTAATAAGAATCCCAGGATGTACCGTTTTCTAAATCAAGATCCTAACTTAATTGAACCCTTTTACCTGCAGCTCAAAGCCATACCTTAAATCATTCAGAACAATCACACACACACACACACACACACACACACACACACACACACACACACACACACACACACACACACACACACACACACACACACACACACACACACACACACACACACACACTAACATCCATGCAGACACACACACACACACACACACACACACACAGACTCTCCCCATTGGTTGACTGCTGCTTGACAACCAGGGGGGGTACCCGGGGGGGGGAAATCTTCTCATCGCCATGGCTACAGGGACCCGGGGATGACGGCATTAATTATTTTAGCATCGGGAGTGACTGAGGCTGACGCCTGGTGGGACGATGGCGGAGGGTCAATAGTAATTAACTAGTGCCTGCTCTCTCACGTGTCACTTCCTGTGCCCAGGGTGCGTAAGCGGGAGGTCGTGATGTACTCCTGTAATTACTGCATGTTCAATTTCTCGTCTTTGCTCTCATTAGTTTGATTGCTCTACTAAAATGATCAGCAGGGAAATTGATGTAACAGGTTCAGATGTCATGTTTGCCTGGTTGATTGGCTTTTTAATCTCCTTTATCTTCTTTTCTTTATTTCTTTTGTTGTGTTTTGATGAGGCGCAGTTAGCATTTCAATCCTTGTGCACCTGCGCCACTTTGCCATGAGTGTGATTTCGCATCACTCATGGATAATTTGATGGTGTTATTCTTGTTCCAAAGCGCAAAGAGTTAGCTGGGTTGACATCATCATTTTTGCATTTCTGTGAGAGTGTGCATGCGTATTTTAGTAACTGTCAATTAAAAAACAACTTTGAAAGATCTTACAGCAAAAAACATGTAAAAAGCATGCTCTATACAGTCTTTGCATTTTATTTTGTGCCATTACAGCCCTTAATACTATCCCCTAAATTTCTTCCAAGCTAATAGTTGATTTTTTTCAAAAACAGCTGAAGAAAGTTCATGCAGCTTTAGGAGTGGTGCAACAGAGGAATGCAAGCTAAAAACATGCTTTTGTTAGCTTAGCATTGCATAAAGACTGCATGTGCATAGGGGGGAACAGCTAGTGGACAGTTTTAAAACTTAACAAGTGGAAATAAATGTAGGGATGTGGTGCAGCTGTTGAGCCCTCTTAAACAATCTGACACAATCAGGGAGTGTATCTTTAAGATTTAATGATGTGCTATGAGTCATGCGTGTTTAAATGTGTGTTTGTGTGTGTGCACGTCCATTTGAATGAAGTCATAGTATATATTTAAAACTGATATGGTGTGATGACACCGGCATTTAAATCTCTATGTGCTCACGAGAAGATTTTTTCCTGTAAAACGATGAGATCATTCCTCCAACAGAGAACTCTTGCTGTACTCTGACATGTTTTATTCAGAGATGACATCATGTTACTGGAAGACTTTGCCTCCCTTTTCAATGAAGGTCATATGAGGCGGAAACCAAGCGGGAGAGCAAAGAGAGTGTGCGGTTGTGAAAAAAATAAAAAAGCTACATTTTAGTTATCAAATCCTCTAAACTGTAGTTTTCTAGTTTTCTAGTTTGTGCTTCTGGCTTTTTTTTCTCCAAATTTCTGTGAACCAGAAGCCTTATCGCACATACTGTATCCACCCACACACCCACGCACACACCTACACAAACATTCACACTCGTTTCCACATGGATAGACACAACGTGAACACACATGCCCGTTTGCCCCTTTGAAACTCTCCGCTGTGCAGAAAGTTCTCAAACTGCTTTCCGCCTCCTCACCTCCTGTCTGTACTCCATCTCCAGCCATCCTTCCATCTTCCCAACCGTCTTTAAATCCACCCATCCCTCATCTGTCCTCCTAGTTTCTACCCCCGCTTTGTGCCGTGCTGGCATGACAGTTTCTCTAGGGAATAAAAAAAATTGTGGAAAGCTCCATTTTGGCCCTTTTGTGTATCGTCATTTAAATGTGCGAAAAATACTACTTAATAATAATAATGTTGCTCTGCCCAAATTTCACTGCCTTCCCTAGATCTGCAGCAGGATCGAGAAAGGAAGCGGAAGAGCCGCGAAGCAAAGATTGTATTTTTTTTAAACACCAGATAAACACCTATTCAACATATTTGTCAGTTGTTTTCAAGAGCGAAAGAGATGAGCAGACATACAATGCAGACAATATTATAAAAAAAAGATTCAGGCTCCCTTCAAAGAGCTGTAATTCACTTAAATCTCTACTGTTTCAGCTGTTTCATTTACTATGAATGAAGGATAAAATTGGTAATGCCTTTAATGCAGGATTACAGGAATACTTGAAATGACCCAGTTGACAGCACGTTACCTTGTGGTGGAATGGAAATAATTCAATGTAAGGTTTAGGCAACTTGGTCAAGGGGTTGTTTAGTTGGCTTAGGAAATGAAACATTATGGTTTGGGTTGAAAACATTTTTTTTTAATGAAACTTCTAGCATAGCCTAGGTTGCTTACATGATTAGTTTGGGTTAAAAGAACTACGTTTGTTTCGTATCTTCCTATGGAACTTCAAAGATCTGTTTGAGTTAAAGGAACTTATGTTGCTTCTTACATTGCAAAAACTCAAAGTTGATTTGTTGTTCTATGTAGGACACAAACACCAGTCTCTGAGATCAGGCTGGATATTTATGTCGATCACACTTTCCTCTATACAGTGTATGAGTACGAACAACTGACAGTGGTTCAAGTCCTCTGAACTGTCCACCAACACACTGAGGTGTTTAGATCAGGACACCAAACAGACTCTACATAGAGTTTCCTTATCTCCTCTCTCAGCTGCTCCTCTATCTGCTCCCCACCATCTGTCCTACATTTGAATAAATGCCACAGGTACTTAGCTTGTATTTCTTACATCTCTGCCTGAATAACTGCCACGGGTCTTTTGGATTTTGTCTTTTTGAGGTCTGAACACTCTGAGGAAGATACTGTCGGGACATAAAACGACCATCTGCTGCTCTTCTTCAGATGCATGTAACCACGCATGTACTGTGGAGGCAGCATTGGTTTTTTCTATTCAATTATTTTCACAACTACTAATAATTAGGACTCATACCAGTCAGGAGAAATGATGAAGCCTCTTGAATGAGTTGTTAAATATCTTTAGAAGAAAAAATTGTCTTTGACTTCGAAATATTATCAAGCTTGGATGACTGAGAATTAAATTTACAGTGAGCGTCTCTTGTTTCCTGGTTCAGTAGGTACTGATATATTTAGACGCAACTACAACATTAACTTGGTACTTTGTTTACATCTGTTTTGCTACTTTAGAGCTGATTTGTGTATGAATTAAAGAGATATTTGGCCGTATGTCTACAGCAAATGTAATTATATCTGAGCTATAAGCTGGCAGACTGAACGTTCATCTGCCCAGCGGTGACATCTGCGGTGTTTGGTCGCCAAGGATTCATCTATTAGGTATGTGTGTGTGTGTGTGTGTGTGTGTGTGTGTGTGTGTGTGTGTGTGTGTGTGTGTGTGTGTGTGTGTGTGTGTGTGTGTGTGTGTGTGTGTGTGTTGTGATGAACCACAGGCTACAAAATCTGTCTTGTTGGAAGGATTGCTGGAGGTTAAATAAGAATCTGAAACAGAAGACAGAAAGCTTTTTAGTTCCATATGAGCCAACGCAGGACTGGTGTTATTTTTCAGTTTTTTTCCCTTCGCTGTTGTCCCCCAGGACATCACCATTGAAATCTGTGTGTGTGTGTATGTGTGTATGTGTGTGTCTGTGCAGCCACCTGCTGAGAAGCGCATTGAAACCAGACTGGGATTTTTTTGGCGTCGATACTTCAGGGGCTGACTGATAAGCTTGGCCTTAGGGGAGAAAGCAAACCAAAATAACAACCCAGAGACGGCGAGAGCTTCACTGTCAAGAAAGAAAAAGCATGTCGGGTAACAAAGATGACAAGACAGCACAACAGTGCAAGTATAGTTAGGTCCGGAAGTGCTTGGCTCATTTTGTTTAATTGTCATGCAGGGAAAAAATGAGGAATGGATGACTGAAGATAGCATTTGGAAAATAAACTTTTACAGGCTCACAGTTTTCTTTTTAACTGTCACATTAGCCCTCCTTAACTGAAAGCCAGCACTCACTGGGTCGTTTCGACATAGCGTCTTCATCATGGTTCAAACCCTCCAATGAAAGTGTTCCAGAAGTGGAGCATCTTTAAGTCTGTTCTTCATTAGCCACATTTCCATTGTGCTCTTTAATTGTTTTGCTAATCTTTTTTTTGTGTTCTTCAGACTTATCGAGTACACCTTACCAGCCCATTCATGAAATGTGATATGCAAAGTGGACATCTGGACATTGGATTGCCTCTGGCTGCTGCAACACAGCTGGACAACAAGGATTGGGACACAGCTAGTAACTATAAATATAAAGTACCATTCCAGCTAATGGCATCTCTTCTATAATGCAACTGTTGTTGGGATTACAATAGAGCTCTATAGACTGGAGACACACACTGTTAGCACAATCTACTCATTTTGCATCACTTAATGAGAGACTTACATTTTAAATGTGCATGAATGGTCATAACAATATGAACCTTTTACTTGAACAAATATTATACATAGCTGTCAGGATTATAAACTAAACTGAAACTGAACCAAAGAATGAATGTGCTGTAGAGCCAAAACAGTGAGCTGTGGCACTGCTGATGATTCTCACTATGGCTGACCCCTTTCACATTACTTATCTCATTTCATTTAGTGTTACATAGTGGAAGATCTGCATTTCTTTCTCTCTTGCGACACCTATGGTGATAAGAGGTAGTGGGAGAGCGCTGCTTGTGATTTTTCCTGGAATGTCGCCACGGACAACCAGTTCTTAATTCTGAAAATGCAAGAGCTTTTATCAGTGGTCCAAAGGCCTCACTGTGTTACCTCACTCAAGGATAGATAAGGACTTTTAGTTGAAGGTAAATCGTATTACTTACTATAAAACAAGGTTGAATAAAGCGGCTTCCTGTCTGCAGCAATAAGAACTGAATTTGTAAGGCATGCAATATTAAATAGGCTGCTTTCATTTGTTGTGCATATGAGTGGCAAATTTGTGCAAACACACTTGGATTGAGCTGAAACAGAGGCCACTATGTGTGAGGTGAGTCTTCATTTCCACCTATTCTTTCATACTCTAGTCCTGTGGAAGACCTGAGGATGGAGGGACAGTGTCTGTGTGTGTGTGTGTGTGTGTGTGTGTGTGTGTGTGTGTGTGTGTGTGTGTGTGTGTGTGTGTGTGTGTGTGTGTGTGTGTGTGTGTGTGTGGCAGAGGGGGTCGATACTGAATAATTCAACTGTTCTGCCCAAATTCTGTGGTGAAGCCAGGCAGAAAGAGGACAACATGCAGTGTGTGTGTGTGTGTGTGTGTGTGTGTGTGTGTGTGTGTGTGTGTGTGTGTGTGTGTGTGTGTGTGTGTGTGTGTGTGTGTGTGTGTGTGTGTGTGTGTGTGTGTGTGTGTGTGTGCGTTAGGGCAGCAGAGAAGGTCAGACATGTTGGGGGGATTTAAATGGGATTTCTTTTCCTTCAGCTTTAAAAAGGGGCAGCGGAGACACAACATTGAAACTGGGTCAAGGAAATGGGTGAAGGTGAGTGTGCCCCCCACCAAGACACACACACACACACACACACACACACACACACACACACACACACACACACACACACACACACACACACACACACACACACACACACATAAAGGAGGTCTGGAGAAAGCCCACAGAGTGATGGAGAGATCACCCAGGAAACAGTTGTGCTTTTCTGGTAAAAGAAAGAAAAAAGAAGTCAAAAAAACATCCTCAGTGTATTCTTTCATTTATAGATAAAAAATTGTGAAACAACAGACACTGAACCATCAACCATTATGAATTATATACCTACAGTACTGCAATAAAGCATTGTCCCGGTTACCTAGCCGACAGTATCCATGGATGCAGTTACAAATGTCTGTGGGGCATTCTCTTTGTATGTCTGCTTCATGATTTAAAAAAAAGAGAAAAGAGAAGCTCATGTTGAGATCCCCAGGAAACAAATTATGATTTCCAGTGTTTTGTACTAAGTGTTCCATAGATATATCAGGCTGAGAGGACACAGAGGAATAGAGGCAGTGACGGGAAATGATGGACCCTGCAGTCAGAGTAGAAATAGAGATCAGACTCAGTCGCTTTTACTGTATGCTAATTTTTTCAGGGGATTCAATCATCATATAGAGATTTTCACTGATATATCAGTGAAAATCTCTTTAACAAGTAGCATTTATGAGCTGCATTTACTCATGTTTTTCTGATAACACAAACAGACAACCAAACAAATAGCGATCTTGGCTGTATTATAAGACAGTATCACAGCGTGTCGGAGGGGACACAACAGAGGTTTAACCATCTGAGGTAGTCAGCTTAAATATAACACTCCACTAACCACTCCTTAACTTCCATCCCGAAATAAGATTAAGAAATAAAAGTTTTAGCAATATTCCCTTTTGTTCGTGTGTTTCGGCAACTCGTTCTCACTCAAGTAGCGCAGCGTGGTCAGTGCTAGATGGTAAAGGAGGACAAAAACAGGACTTTCACTCAGGAGTTATTTTTCCAAGGTTTCGTTTACTTAACGTCCAGATTCACAAAACACCAGTTACGCACACGTAGTTACTTTATGTAATAAATATAATTAGAACATGATCTTTTCCAAACCCTAAGTGGTTTTGTTGCGTCTGTAAACCGACATTGGAATTTTGTTTTGAAAATTGACTGTATGCATGTAACGAGCGGAAACGGTATGTTTGCTGTGAAAACGGCAGTTTTTATATTGAAAAGACACTAAGCATGTAACTAGCAGAAAAACGACACGCAGTCTCTGCCACGTCCAAAACTGACACTAGAGGGTTAACCTAGAGCGTTATATTTTGAAGCATAGGTACACTTACCAAGGGTCTGTATTTGGGTGGAGATCTAAAGTCAGCTTAGTGTGGATGTAGACTCATTGCCGTTGCCAATCGGCAATGAGTCCACATCTCAATATTTTATGCCAATATTTTATGGCATAAAATAACTGAAAACAGCAATTTTATGCCATGTCCATTGGAAATACTTGTTTCTTATTGAGTGGCCGCTGCCGGTTCAAATCGTATAGAACAGGAAACTCCATTGTTAGTGCTAGACTGATAATCAGAATTGTCATTTTATTTTACAAACAGAGACACTTCCTTTTTCAGTCGATTCTTAAAAGGATGTACGTTGCTCTGAAAACTGTCAGCTTGCTATGAAGGAGGAAGATATCGCCTTTCTTATCCCACCTACAAAGCTCTGATTGGTCGACTGCCATTGACAATGACCACAAGGCCATACCTGTTTGAATAGCTGAGCAAAGCTTTTTTTGTGCACCGACCAGTTGTGTTGATGTGTAGTTAATTGCATTTGTGTTTATTTGTATGTGTGTGCATTACTGGGTATTTTCCGGTGTGTGTGTGTGTGTGTGTGTGTGTGTGTGTGTGTGTGTGTGTGTGTGTGTGTGTGTGTGTGTGTGTGTGTGTGTGTGTGTGTGTGTGTGACAGTGACAAATGGGAGCCGTTTCCAGTCCATCAGTGAAGTGGCTACTTCTTTGTGTGGCTGATGATAGCTAACAATAATTGCTATGAGTCTTAAAATGACTTGTAATTACATTGTGCATTTCATAACCAGCTCCTGAGCTCGTTACACGGCGAGATTTGTTTTTGAGTCACGTTAACGCTGTCACTTCTGTGGCACTGACAAACGACCGCATCTGCAGGAGACTCGACATGGGCGGGCATCAGCACGAGGTCTAATTCAATTTAGTCCAAATTTGTTCTAGCGAGCTGCTTATTAAGTTCGGCGCTGTGTTTGTCTTCAGAAAACATTAGCTGAAAGTAGATCTATACGCTGTAATTGAACTCCTGTGTAAATCAGGCGAGCACAAACTCATTTGAAATGACTTTGATCCATTTCACTGATAAGTAATAGAGAAGATAAACAGGAGGGGACACTGGCATATGAAGATAATTAATGTCCACCCACCAGGAAATGGTGTCATGGTCAAAAAACTCCTGCTGAACTGTACATGTCATCACCTCGTGCACGCTTCTGTCTCCTCGCCAAGCAAATGAAATTAGGGAGTTAGCGACCTATTAAAAAGGTAATCTAGGAGTTTCTCTTTTTTTTCTTCACTGATGGATTACACATCCAAAACAAGTTTTTAGGTCTCTAGAAGTTCCAGCAGTGATGTAAAGTTTGCATGATTGCAAAATGGAATGGAATGGACAGAAGAAAGCTTTAGCAAATACGATACACAATATACTTTACACAGTATCGTTGTAATAAAGTTCCTGTCATAATTCTTTAAGAGTTACAGTAGTTCACTTCTTTGCGAGGTGAATTGAGAAGGAAGTGATGAAGTAATGCCTCAGTTTAATATCTACGCCAGGAGGATGATGCCATTAGTCGAGTGTGCATCCGTGAGTGACTGTGCACCTCTGTGTCCTCTGTGCTAATCTCACATTCTGCTGCAGCAAACTGCATTATTTCGGAACCCCCCACTCTTCTGGTTGCAATGACGCCCACTTTTATCAAACACCTTTTATTTTCTGTGTTATATTGCTACTGACTGCCTGCTGACTCACTGCTCTTAACCAGCCCTGGCAATTTTGAGTCAGTTGCCTGCATTGATCGCCGATCGTTTTTGAGTTTGAATGAAGTTTGTTTTCAAAACACCTTACACTGTATCCCTGCAAATATTGCCCCTATGTTGCAACACGGTAAAAAGGAGGTTTCTATCACTGCCGAAGGTTGTCAGAAGTGTTTTTGTACTTGCTCGTTTACACATACACTTCCATTTCAATCTCTGCAGCTAGCTATTAACATTTAAAGTCTATTTTTCCGACAATACGTGTGTTAATTCAAGGTTGATGCCCAATAAACTGGAAAGAAATAGGCTAAATAAACAGTGACTTTTAACACAATAATTGCCTTCATTTGTCAGCTTATACTTCCTATTTAATCTTGAAGTGTTTGGCTGCACTGTGTCCACAGTTTCAGAATTTAACCTATATTGATCTCGTTTCCAGCTCCGGCCAGTTTAACGAAAAGGGCACAAACAAGTGTGTAGCCACGGACCATATTTCCCATCATGCAGTGCTGGACTGAGTATAGTGTTAAGTCTGCAGTTTAATGTTCCAAAATGCAAACTTTAATATTTGTTGATGTTAGTTTGTAAGGTGTCTTTTCATGATGGTTTATGTTGGTGATTCTCACTTTTGTGCAGATTTATTGAGGCCAGCTACATTTTTTTACATCAGTATGTGTCAAGTTGGAATGAGAACTTGTTGGTAAAGTGTGCCTGGCCCTTAAAGTCAGCAACACTGTACAATAATGCCATTTTGTAAATTAAGTTGTACAATTCCAAAGTAAAAGTTACACTTTCAGACCTATTTGGCTAGCCGTTTTCTAGCTTCCACTCTTTGTTCTAAGCTGGGCTCAACATAGCCCTGTTTGGGACTCCAGCACACGTTTCTCACAGTGTTTCCTACACAAACTTAACCAGAAAAATCCTTACTGCAGATTCTATCTTGAAAGGTATTTTTGTAGTCTCACAGATGTCTATTCTGCTGTGAAGGATAACATGTTTGCCCATAGCGCAAACCCTTTTAGATCATATTGTGCAGCAGTTTAACAATCTACTTCTTCCTCGTTTTTTACATCGTCTTTTATTCCTGTAAAACAGAGTACAAAATGAGTGTAAGTTAATACCAACCAATTTCAACCAATAACATCATGGCATCCATCCATCAATCAATCTGCAACTCTTAACCACAAGGGAGGTGCGTGGAGTCACGGTCCTCTGTAGCTCCGCCCACTAATTAGCAGTCCAATCAAATGCAAAGGATTTTATTTGAATCCCTCTTGTAACTGTACACTGCTCAAATATTCCATTTCAATGGGGAATAAGTCACAGTACGGATGTTGATGAAGCGCTCATTTCTGTCTCACTGGGACTTTAATTTTGACATATACACTGAAAAGATGTACACTATGTTAAAACACACACACACACTCACACACATACTAACGCCTAATTTCCCTCGTTAACTTAGGACACAATTTGCAATACAAACTAAAGGCACCAGCACGGCCCATTAATCCCTTCCAGTTAGACCACTTCCTCTCTCAGCCAGCTGTGTGTGTCTGGTTGTATTGATCTCTGCTGCTCTCTGTGTCCATTAGTGGCCCAGGAGGCAGACGCTCTGTCTGTCTGAAGTGAGTGCTGGTCAGTATGAAGGTTTATCAGATACTCATCAAGCGCTTCAGAATCCTCCACATCAGAGGCCTCACATGGAAAATGTCACCATTTTTGATCAACTTCTTCTAGAGGCGGTTTGAAGTAACCCGTCTTTTGGTCGATACCTGTGCAAGTGTCATAACAGGGTTAGAATTAATGAACTCAAACCCTGCAAGATGCCATCATTCCAGGGTTGGGTATCTTTGAGATTTTATCAATTCCGGTCAGGCCCGGCTCTGGGCATAGGCAGTATAGGCGAATGCTACGGGCGCCTCCATCCGCCGGGGGCGCCGAAAATATGTTTTAATTTTTTTTTTTTTTTTTTAAATAATTTTTTTTTTTTTTTTTAATACTGTATTCATCCAACTTTAACTTCAATGTTTATATTTCTTAATACCAGTAGTTATGTCGAAATAAATATTAGACAACATAACATAACATGCAAAGAGCGCCCTAGTTTCCACTTCCTCCGCGCCCCCCTACCTATTTGCACATCACAGCTACCTATTGCATATCAAAGCTACCTGTTTTGTACATCACAATGTCAAAGAAAGCTAAACCCTCTGGCGCCCAGGGGAGGAAAAGAAAAAGAGAAGAGGAGGAAAAACGGGGGAAAGACAGAGGTACAGTAACTTTAATTTGTTTATCTTTAATGTAGGCCTTAATGTGTGGTTTTATTATTTGGTAAATATAAATTGTCCGCCGGCGCCAACAGGCCCGACAACGGGGCGCGTTGCCAAGCAACCGGCGCGTAAATTGTACCGGCCTGCCGCCTACATCATCCATAGTAATCCATTCCAAACCTGCCTGGCAACAGACGATCGCACGTCGAATGACGTGGGAAGGTTCTTGAACATTCGCAAACTCGTTCATTGAGCGCGACAATACAGATAACACTTATTTTACAAATTACATTTATTAGCGTTCCTAACTTTATATCTGTATTGTATTGCATTGTATTTATCTATTTCCCTACACAGTAATAGCTACATGTTGAAGCACTTTGAGATTCTTGAATATAAAGTGCACTATAAATAAAATGTATTATTATTATTATTATTATTATTATTATTATTATTATGTTATGGGGATAACGTCAATAATAATAATAAAAAAAACATTTACCAGTTAGTAAATGCCTGCTCACCTATCTATCCATCTATCCATCCATCCATCCATCCATCCATCCATCCATCTATAATCTATTCTCTAAATTAAATTAAGGAAATTAAATTAACACAAGCTAGCTAGACTATGATACACATTAAACACTCGAAATTCGATTAAACAATTAAATGCAATACAAATATAAAGTAAAAACAAGTGTTATCTAGCGATCCGTTAAGAAAACCTTGGAAACCACATTTTTTAATGTGCTGGTGGATTTGGATATGAGTCAGAAGAGCCCTCTCTTCCCAGCCCTCTCTAATGAGAGATTCCAGAACATTGCAGAGGTGAATGGCAAGTTTGGAGTCCTCCTGAACTTTCCAAACATGACCAAAGTAGAACAGCTACAGCACTGTGAAAACCTGAGTGCTGCTCTGACCCATGATGGACAGACAGATATTGATGGGAGGCAACTCCAAATTTTCCACATTTCCCTTCCAAAAAGATGTCAAACATGGACCTCTTGACCTTCCTGCATGATGGAAGGCTTACAGAAATATACCCTAATATGTGGGTTGCTCTGCGAATCTCTGCAACTCTTCCTGTCACAGTGGCTGCTGCCGAACGAAGCTTCTCCAAGCTCAAACTCATTAAAACCTATCTCAGATCTACCATGATGCAAGGACGTCTAAGTGGTCTTGCCATCATAAGCATCAATCATGTGGTATCAAACCAGCTGACATATGATGATGTTATTGACGAGTTTGCTGGAAGAAAGGCAAGAAGAGGGAGGTTTTAGCAAGGTGGGGTGAGCCTGTTGAGGTGTGAGATTGAGGTCAGTTCTAGATGTAGACAGATGTTACTTGTTGGAATAGCGGTAGAATTTCAAGATAGGTTTCTGTAAATATTATCTTTGTAATATAGTTTTTCAAGTGTTTAATTATTTAAAGTTCTAACGTTCTAACGTATGCATACCTTATTTATATTGTATTTATGATTAATTTGGTGTTTAATTTTCTATTTAAAATAAAAGAGTCTCAAAGACAAAGCTTTGCAGTTTCTCTGAGTGTATGAACATTGGTAGTCAAATTTACCGTGCGATCCAAAGGGGTAGGGGGCGCCAGCAAAAATCTTGCCTAGGGCACCAAATTGGTCAGAGCCGGTTCATTTTCGTTAAATGAGAAAATAAAAGGAAAATATCTCAATTACCACAAATTAATCATAAACCTAATCAGCAGGACGGTCAACAGCTAATTTCACAATCTTATAATAATTTAATTAAACAGAAATAATTTTATTTGTCAAGCAATAGTGCCAAACATTTTGTGGTCCTGGATAGTTAATGTGATGATTGGCTGCTTTTCTTTTTTCTACATTAAAGTCTTTGAACTTTGGACTATTTTTCTGAAAAACATTTGACTTTTTGAAATGTCACCTTTGTCTCCTCTTTAACAGATAAGGCAATAATAGACATAATACCCTGATGCATACCATGCACATGAATGTTGACTATTTTCCACTTGTTTATTCTGGAGTTGGACATCCTTTGCTTATTTGGGGGCATCAAGATAACACTGCATTCATTTTTGGATTTCCCGCAAAAACCCTCGTCGCTGCTTGGATTCTTTGAGAACTGAAGCCTTTTATCGTTGTGGTCAAAGCCTTGAGGTAAGTGACTGAATTTCAGCATTTCAGTGTATCACTGCTGTCTGTGATGAAGCTTCAAAGCAATACTTCACCCACAAAATGTATATTAATTATTCACTCCATGTAAGCTGGAATTCTTTGTTTTCTTTTGCATGCCTCCAAAGTGAACGAGAATCAAAAAGTCTTGATGAATTGAAGGGAATGGGGGTCACTTTTAACAACAGCAAAACTAAATGAAAACATCTGTTTACTCTCACACAACTCGTTCAGCATAATTAAAGTCTCATTCATCCAGTCGTGTGCTCAGTAGTTGCCAAACACAAGCATCTTCACTGAAACATTATTTTAAAGATCATGATATACTTAGTTATGTAGAGGATAAGATCGTAAAATACTTAGTAAGGTTTAGTTGTCAGCGGCGTTTGACACAGTAAACCACCAGATCCTCCTCTCCACCCTCGAGGGGATGGGCGTCTCAGGCTCTGCACTCTCCCTGCTTGCATCCTATCTGACAGGCCGATCCTACCAGGTGACATGGAGGGGGCCGTGTCAGAACCACGCACGCTGACTACGGGGGTTCCACAAGGTTCAGTTCTGGGCCCCCTTCTCTTCTCGCTCTACACAACATCTCTGGGTTCTGTTATTCGCTCCCATGACTTCTCCTACCATTGTTATGCCGATGACACCCAGCTGGTCTTGTCATTTCCTCCCGGTGACACCCAAGTGGAGGCACGCATTGCTGCGTGCTTGGCTGACATCTCGAAGTGGATGGCGACACACCACCTGAAGCTGAACCTGGACAAAACCGAGCTACTGTTCCTCCCGGGGAAGGGTTGCCCGCACCGAGACCTGTCCATCACCATTGATGATGCCGTGGTGACGCCAACTCGGACTGTGAGGAATCTGGGTGTGACCCTCGACGACCAACTGTCGTTCTCAGCAAACATTGCATCGGTCACACGCTCCTGCAGATTCCTCCTCTACAACATCAGGAGGATTCTCCCCTTCCTCACTGAGGAGACGGCGCAGGTGCTCATCCAGGCTCTGGTCATCTCCCGCCTGGACTACTGCAACTCACTACTTGCTGGAGCCCCGGCGTCGGCCATCAGACCTCTGGAGCTTGTCCAGAAAGCTGCAGCACGTCTGGTGTTCAATCGCCCCAAGTTCTCTCACACAACTTCACTTCTCCGTTCTCTACACTGGCTCCCTGTAAGAGCTCGCATCCAGTTACAGACTCTGGTGCCTACAGGGCAGTGAAAGGAACAGCTCCTTCCTATCTCCAGGCCTTGGTCAAGCCCTACACCCCCGCCCGACCACTTCGCTCTGCTGCCTCGGGCGATTGGTGGCCCCGTCGCTCAGAGGTCCCTGCGGCCGATCCACCCGGTCACAGCTTTTTTCTGTCCTGGCCCCTCAGTGGTGGAATGAACTCCCCACTGACGTCAGGACAGCAGAGTCGCTGGCCATCTTTAGGCGCAGGCTGAAAACTCACCTCTTCAGGAAGTACTACCCGGAGCCTTCCTCGTAGCACTTATGGCACTCGTATTAGTTGCTGCACTTACTGTATTCGTATCAGTTCGCTGCACTTATTGAATTTGTATTTGTTTACTGCACTTATCCTATTCGTAGTAGTTTGTAGCACTTACTATATTCGGATTAGTCTGTTGCAATTATTGTTTTCGTAGTAATCTGCCTCTACACTATACTTTTGCTCTGGCTTATACTTTGAGATGCTTGTTTAAAGCTAGGGTGGGTATTAATTAATTAATTTCTTTACTGTAATATTTGGCAAAACTGTCCTAATAGCCAGTCAGCTATATGTAGGTGAAGTGCTCTGAGAATATCTGCTCATAACTTTGCTCTCCCCTGCCTCTGTGGGCCGCACCCAAAAATTGCCACCGCTCATGTACACTTTGACCAATCAGAGCGAGGCTCCGATTCTCCGTTCTTATTGGCTGTGGGACTGTCCGGTCACCTTGGCAACGACGTTGGTGCGTCCCTGCGTGTTTCGTCTTGTTAAAGATCATGAAATACTTAGTTAGGTTCAGGAAAAGATCGTAAAATACTTAGGTTTAGAAAAAAAAACTATAAATACTTAAGGTTTAGTTAAAGAACGTGAAATAGTTAGGTTTGATTAAAGATTTCGAAATACTTAGTTAGGTACTGGGAAAGATCGTGAAATACTTTGTTATGTCAAGGAAAAAAGTCGTGAAATACTTTGTTATGTCAAGGAAATGATCACGAAAAGATGACTCCACACTACCCATAATAGTTCAAGAAGATTCCGGCCCATGGAGCAATGAGTGAAACCCCATGTTCTTGCAGATATTGATTATAAAACGTGGATTATGTACTTTTATGGACCCAAAACACTATATTTAAATGACACCCAGAGAGGGGGGGCATCTTATAAGTGGCACTCAAAAACAGGCAGCCCTTCTTTAGTGGACACAATGTTTTCCTTTGACCTATTATCACTGGTATTAACTAATTTGCCTATTTTTCTGAATGCACTGGTCGTATATGTGTTAGAGAGCGAGAGTTTGATGCAGCACTTAAAGCACAGCAAATATGCTGAGGGGCTTCAAGAGGCTCATTAAAATTTGATGCTCTCCTCTCTATGCAGCTCTTATCCAAGGTAATGGAGGCTAATTAGTCCTCGCACATACACAGCATCGTTAATGGGGAGTAACCGGTTCTGTCCTCTTGATTCTGATGACTCTAAATGCTTCCTTGACCGGAGAAAAAAGATTTGTGCTGAACATCTGAACTGTGTCCACTCTCTCTCCCATTCCGTGACACCACAGATGATGCACGTCAAATATTCTCTGTATTGCAGACGTCTAATCAACTTTACTTTTTCAATAAGATTTTGCTCATTGATTGATCATGTAAGATCATTCTTTTATCTCAGCTCAATATCCCCAAGACCTGACTGAACTGATGACATCACCTGTGAGGTATAATAACAGGGTATGGATTAATCTGTTATTTTTCCTCTGTGATGATGTCACAGTTCAGATATTGAATTAAGCTCCTCCCATCACTGATGATGCTCCTTGACATCACTTGATGTTAACATTTCTCGATCAGTTTGTTCTGTGACATCACGGATGACATCATGGCGTCAGAAAAGAGAGTTTATATATAGGAGTGAATTTATTGAGCTGGCTCCCAGGCTCCCTGAGATGGAATGCCATGGACCTCCCTACACCCTCAGAGGTGAACGGCTTGAGTCCCGCTGCATTCCATCTTGCTGCACACATGTGCTGTGGCTAGCACTGTCACCTTACAGGAAGACGACTCCCGGGTTCCATCCCGGGCAAACGGCCTTCCTGTGTGGAGTTTACCTGTTCTCCCCGTGTTAGCGTGGGCTCTATCCGGCCGCTCGGATTCCCCCACACAGCCCAAAGACATGACGTTTAGGTTAGATAGGTAGGTGTGAATGTGAGCGTGAATGGTTTTCTGTCTATATGTGACAGCCCTGGGATCGGCTGCATAATCTAATTTCCTGTCCAGGGTGAATCCTGCCTTGACCCATCCCGGAGGAGCAGTGGGCTGGGATGAAGCGCTGGGCATCATGTAATGCTTCCTAATGTGACTGCTCAGCCAATCCAAGCTGACAGGCAGGGTATGTATTAATCTGTTGGTTTTGCTCCTCGATGGCACAGTGTCACAGTTTAGATATAAATATATTGTGTACTTGTTTTGTGGCAGGCTAGATCGAAATGATGGTCAATATACTTACAACTACGTTTATTTTTCCACCACAGGGACAGTTTGGATTTTTTGATGTACATTAGGTCGGTCACTTACCAGTAGTGAATGCACATAGCTAGTACGAAATGCATTCACATTAAAAACATTCACATTTAAAGAGGAAGTTGCTTTCCCTGCATGATCTTCTCTGCAGTTGCACCATCTTTCTTACCACATTTCTCTGTCTTCCAGTGAGAAGATCTTGTTGTAGGATTTAGTAAAAGCGTTCAAACAGCAGTTTCACCATCGTTCATGTTTGCTCAGAGCAGACAGAAACGTCCTGGTCAGGAAAATAGAAATCAATTTAGATCTTGTTTGACGACTTCTCACTATTATTTCTTTCCCTGAGCTCGACTGTGTGTCTATGTGTTTTTTTTTTCTTGTTTGTGATTTCAGGATCTTTAAGAAAAATGTAACTATGGATATTGACTTGAAATATTATATTCTTCACCAGATCAAAATCCAATCTTGGAGGAGGAATGGGAATCAGACAGTTTCATCACAAGGTGTCATCGAGGTTCTCAGAATTGTACAGAGACGTTATTATCTGTATCTGTTCAACCACCAAAATGTATTGGTGATTTATGCTGTATTTGGATAGCAGACTGGAAGTGGGTGCTGTTTATACCGGACGTACCGTTAAATCTATCTTGTTGCCAACAACAATGTGCATCGATTTGAAGGAAATTAACTGATGTACAGATATGTTAGCATAGCGTTTCCATCACATTATTTGTGCTTTCCCAAATCCGAATAACGTATTGAGATTCAGATACATCTTCAGAACTGAAGATCAATGAGTTATGACATGTATTGCTTGAACATATCTAGACTTTAAAGCACCCAATAACTGGAGGTTAAAACTCTACATGTTTAAAGCTTTTTTGATTGGAAGTGTCATAAAAATGAACTTTAAATCCATTATATGTAGTGCTATTTTATTGGTGGGATGTTTGATGGAGGTTTGATGGATTTTGTTGGGCCTGACTGACCAAAGCTACCACTCTTGTGTTCAGCTTACTTAATAAGAATAAATAGATTTTTATTAACACAGATCATCTAAATGTCAAGCCAATTTTGAAATGTCACAAATATAAATTGGATTTGTCTCCCTTCTACTCAGTGGACGTTTTTGTGACATTCACATAGCCTTCTCTACTTTTCTTCCCCCTTCAAATTTGCATGCATTGGATGCTGACTCTTTAGACCTTAACTACATGCTAAATAATCAGATTATTTAGTTATTTAGGATGTTTGTATTCCATAATGTGGGAAATGCCTTCACCAAAACCCCAAATTGAAATATCCATTAACAATTTACAAGTGTTTCATCCCAATGCTCTTAATATGCCCCAATGTCCAAAGGCATACAGGTCAGATCTGTACCTGTTTTGGGTTTGCAGCAGTGATGTGCTGGGACAGGAGTGTGTGATGTGTTTGGACTGAGACAAACACAGAAGGAAACCTTCCCCCTACAGTACACAGGAAGAATTCAATATTCACCTCTCTTTCCTTTCATCTAAATAACCTCTCCATCTCCTTTTTCCTGTCTTCATTCCTGCCCCTCTTTTCTCTAACCTCACCAAATGTGACTCGATCATGTTTCTCGACTGAGCAGGTTGAATGGGTTTTGCTCTCTCTTCTTTAGCCTCACTAATCCAGGATTTCTAAGCCCCCCACCCCTGCTCCCCAGTCTCCATGTGCGGAGTTGTTTAATTCAGGGAAGCCTTAAAATTGTGCGACCTCTACGGGAATCTGAAAAGCACAGTCTACCACCAACTTATCACCATGGTAACAGTAGACTGTCCTGTCCCGGTACATTTGTTTCTCCTCTAATTGGACTTGTAAGGGTACAAGGATATTTTTTTTGTGTGTGTTGTACTTGGAATTATGTGCGCTGTAAATGGATTTAATTTATGTCGTTTTTTTTTTTTTATACCAATGTACTTAGTATTGTGGCCAATTCACCACCACAGTAATTCCCCCAGTGATAGTGACAATGCTGACATGCGAGGCAGGCCTGGCCTTTGGGACTTAATTATTTCCGGGGATGGTTATACAGCTAGATTCCTTTTGTATTCCACCCAATGTGGGGGAAAGGGAAGCAAAGTTGTGCTTTGCCCAGTTAGTGCATTGGCATGTTATGTTAAAGAATAGCCCCTATCTCAGTAGAGGGCGGAGCCTTGTGTTATGATGAAGGTTACGATATTATACCCCTGGTTCTACAAGCAAAGGCGGAGCAACTACCAAGGGGGCCCTGAGGCCTACGCGGATCCCTAAAGAGGGTTTAGCAGCAGCGTGAGCTTCCTTTTATACTGTTGGTTCTACGCAAATTTGGGTTAGCTCGTCCTGATTGGCCAGCTACGCTTATGCAAATTTTCAGTGGGCAAATGCATGCTCATATTTAGAGGAAAGTATTACCCATAGAGTCCAGGACAGGGCTCAGACTGTCCTTATAGAACTTGGGTTACAATATCGTAACCTCCGTTTTGTAATCTCTATCATCAATTTAATTCGAGTAAAATCATCAAAAAACAGCTCCTCTTGTTTTACCTGTTAACAATTGCAACGGAGAGTTATACAATGGCACAGCATGGCTCTGTTGGTCAAACAGGATCCTAAAAACATTTGTTTTTTTCCCTAAATCCATCCCCTGAGGACAGCTGCTGTGTCTCAGTTCTCCTACAAATAGCATGTCCATTACCCAGTGATCTTCATGTTAATTGACTTACCATGTCCATAGCCAAATGACAAGAACAAGTCAGCTGTGCGAAGAGACTGAGTGACTCCCGTTACACGCTATTTACATGTGATATCCGTTGCTGAAAAGTTCAAACATCCCTCAGTGCGTTCTTGTGTCGTCACCTCACTCATCCTACCCTTCATCCCTCCATCTGTATCCTCTTTCTCCTTGTACATGGGCCCCAGCGCTGTCATGGTCTATCAAGGGTTTTTAAAGATGTCGATTATGATGTTACACGCTATCATTTTCCCATCTTGCATCATTTGTTGCGCTTTGACTCCTTCACCAGGGATCTTTCTGGATTGAATAGGATTGATCCTTTATTAGTCCCACAGCGGGGACATTTGCAAATAAATAGATAATAATAGGAAAATAGCTCAGTTTTGAACAGGAGCTGCTGTAACAGGCTGCCACTAGTGCGGCGCCATCTTATTATCCGCCATCTATAGAGTCAACGTTGTGAGTAATGTCAAGAGATGGATAGTTTAACCGATGTGAAGCCAGTGTTTGTCTGTCAATTATAATACTAAGTAATCACATTTTCTCCTCCTGTTTTTAGAAAATTATATATAATATATATATATAAAAAATAAATAATAGTGCAGATAAATTGCCACAATATATAGTTATCCCTCAGGGTTGCAAATATCTCATGGGAAAGAAAAATGCATCTATTGGGACTCTGGTTTAAATTGGTCACTTATAAGATCTCGGCATAGGATACCTCTAAAGAATATTGACCCAATCTGTGTGAATGTGCAATCAAACTCTCCAATTGAAATTATTCAAGGTTGTTGTTTTTTGTAGCAGTATATCAAATATTAAACTAAACTAAATGAAGCCATTGAGGACACATGCACCGGTGACTTATTTTTAATACTTACTTTCACCTTCAATTCATTTTTCTTGTTGTTTGTCCTCTTCACTCGTCCTCGCTCTACACCTCATACTCAGTCTTTCTCTCTCTCTCTCTCTCTTTTCTGTCCTTTCTGGACCGCTCCTCCTCCTCCTCCTCCTCTTCTTCCTCTCAATCCATCTCTTCCCTCAGCAGCCTGCAACGCAATTCAAGGTGACGAGTTCACATCGTCTTCCAGGGAGCCCTTCTCTTCTGACCTACTTTTACTAGCTGCTAACACTGCAGCGCACTTACAAAACACACACACACACACACACACACACACACACACACACACACACACACACACACACACACACACACACACACACACACACACACACACACACACACACACACACACACACACACACACACACACACAGATTCAAACAGAGCCATGGACACAGACGCAAATGCTTAAATATACAAAATGATTGTATACATTAACCGCATAAACAGTAACTGAGATTACACACAAGCATCATCATGTTCTGAAATTTCAAATTTTCCTACTTTTCCTACTTTTTCTCTCTAACATGCAGAAACTCAAATTTAAGTTGGTTGTTATGAGAATTTTTCATGCTTTTTAGCTTTTTAAGCCCTAGATGGATTTTAACAACAACACATGTATTATATGCTTTACATCAAACAATGCATACAAATTAAGTTTATGCACATATGAAGTTACAAAATCAAGCCTTCAGTATACAGGACTTAATTTTGTTTCTATATTTTAGTACCTTTTACCGTTCACAGAACAGACTGCTATTAGGCAAAACTTCATGAATATGAACAGAAAACAGATCTGTTCTTTGATTAGCCTCTTGTCTTATTGTTGTCATTTTGTTAAAAAACAATATGTCTTCAGAAAAAAACAGGTACAATGCACAGCTTATAGTTTACAGATATAAAAATATGGGGTCTCAAAACCTTCAAAGCAGTCTTGCAGTCGAAAATCGAAATTTCAACAATTTGGATAAAGGAAAAGAAACGAGAAAAGGAAATGAAAATATAAAATGATGTCAAATTACAAGTGATGTTTGATTACAGTCAAAAACCATACACCATACACCGCAACAACCATATAAAAGACTACAACCGAAATGCTGGTGGAATAAAAGATTGAGAACTTCATAACAACTGTGCTACACCAAAGAACAACAAATATGCCGCAAGATAGCAAATTACAGATCCGATTACTACAAAAAAACATGTATCCATCCCAAACCAAGCTGACGGGGTAAATGTACTCTAAAATATTCCACCCCCTCAGCATTTCTCCGCTCCAGCAGGGAAGTGCCTGCACACATCGGGGCTCGGTGCCCGAGGGATGGCCGGGGCAGAAAAAGAGTTTGCCGGTTGGCAACAGCGACGGCAGAAACACAGCGGTGCCAGTCTGCAGCAGACCGGCAGGCCGAACCAGGCTAAACCCTGCTGGCAGAGGGATGAGCAGTGAGACGCACTGACCTGGAATCTGGGATGTTAGACTAACACTGCTAAATGATTCATTGGCAACAATGTCGATTAGGGCGACACCTTCATCTTTATTTGATGACGAGGCCGAGGAGAATGGAGCGGAGGGGGTGGGATAGAGAAAAAAATACGCAGCTCAATACTCAGTCCAAATCCCTCAAACGTGGCAATTGTGGGTAGTACGGTAGAAAGTGAATGAGTAGATCAGCTTGAGCTCATATTATAGACCACATGATAGGACTGTGGTTGAACAGAGAAGCTGCACTGACTAACAGTGAAAGCCTGTGGTTTTACTAAGAACAGCACTGTTCCTGTGACGCAGGGTAGGTATTCATTCACTGTTACTATCACTTAAAAGCAAAAGCAGCATGTGCATACATTCAGTACACATTCAGGAGCTAGCAAAACACTCAACAAGTATCACTATTACACAAACGTTTAACTATCCCTTGCTCCAGCTCCACAAACCAGCCTGAACATGAAGACTATCTGAAATTACTGCTAACATCAATGAAGGGTTTTGGTGCAAATTTGAAGAAACTTTCATAGAAATCTAGCCACTCATTTTTCCTTCTTTCTTCTTTCTTGCCACAAACCAAAGGGTTGGTGAAGGGGGACTTTTTTTTTTTTACCAAGGACAGGTCAGGAGGTCATCGGAATTGTTTAGGATCATCCTCTTGGGAACATGGATAAAGCATAAAACATTCTTTTTAAATTGCACATTTATTTGTGCAGTTTTCAATGACAGTTACAGCTTGGGTTGAGCATGCATCTGTCACTGAAGAGTTTTCCTGGACGTGAGTTGATTTGTTCCACCTACAGGTCTGCATATATTAGTGTCCAAATTATTTTTTTTAATACATTTTTTTTATGCATTTGCGCCATGGCTATAACTAGCTTAATTATAAGTCTGAACAAACATGTAAGGCTGAACAATCTTTTACAGGCTGAAGTAGACATACTTTTTTTTGTATCCAGTATTAAGTTAACATGTTTTTTCTTTTCCCTTTCAAGCACGCCACCTGATAGGTGTTGGATCCATCAATTCACATCCTTAATGCAGAGGTTTTCACTTTTTCTGCACGTATCAGCACAGATGTTTAAATGTGTCTATGGAAGAATTTCAACCCTTGTGGTTTCTGATAAAAGCCCCATAATTTGTAGGCAAGTGCGCTCCTGGTCATTCTGCCTGAGCCTTTTGAAGGCCAGCAGAGGTGGTGATCGTGGCACAGAGGCGGCACTGGTGCGGGTCGCAGCTGTAGACAAGCCAGCCAGGCCAGCAGCGAGACAACCTGGCAACCGGCAACACCAGCTGGCAACTCAACCCTCAATGCAGCCAAACATACACAAACAGTTCCTCACTAAAATAGTGTTTTGGGAGAGCGGATGTGCGCATCATCATGCTCAGTTTCTACTGTGTCTATCATGTGTTTATCCAGCACACCGTAGGCTATGTGTGAACTGCATGCCAGAGCTGTGTGAGGACACTGAAAGACGGACAGAGACAGAAAGATTTCGGTGAGGGAGAGGGAGACGGGGTGAAGGAAGGGTCGGACTAGAGGGAATAAGTGGAAACTGTCTACTTTTCTCTCTCTATCAGTCTCCAGGAAGAGCAGCGCTTCACTGTCTGATTTCTTCCCTTTGTCATTCTGTGCCTTAAGCCATGCCTGCACTAATGTGGATGAATTTGAAGAATTTTCCCTCTTAATTTTGGCCTTTGATCCACACTAATGGAGGCTAAAAATGATCTTCAGAGGGAAGGCCTCTGAAGAAAAAATCAATCAACATTACCAGACATGGTTAAAAATGTGTTTGGCAGCAACAATAAAGCCACTTCTCTGTTGTCTCCAGCTCTTCCTGAAAGGTTAACTTAATTAAGACAAAGCCTGTCACACACCAAATAAAGTTATATCTTCATAGTTAAAAATGTTAAACCATCTTACAGTTAATCATAAAAAATGATAATAATTAAAGCAAACTCTCAGTATTGTAAAGGGCAGCAGAAGCAACATTTGTCAACGTCTTTACTTTGCAGGACCAAAGTGGCATAGTGGGTAAGGACGGATGGGACACCTTGTTCTGTGTTTTAAGAAAATCTCATATAAATATATAAATAAATAAATGTAGTCAACATTTGTAATATTATAAAAAATCATAAATTTCAATCATAAGTTTCGTCTACAGAGTCTTCACTTCAGTAACCTCATTTACTCAGGAGAAGCCTTTGTCTTGTTTTTGTCTGATTTCTTGTTGATTTGTAACAAAGTGGGAGCTATAAACAATACTGTCCCATCTGCTGAAATTGTAAATTCTTCTGCCCTTTATGAGAAAACAGAAATAGGTGTAACAGAAACATCTGGCAATAACCACCGAATCAGCGTCACCAGTATTCCTACAAACCACACGCTCAGACAGGCGACAAGCACCACATGAATATGGTTATTCTTTGTTTTACACAAACACACAAACAGGCTCACACAGCCCACTGAGAACACCCTGAACTCGAACACATGACAGAGCTAATAACGTGAGATTTGATTTGCAGTGGTGGAGCCACAGATTGAACAAATAAGCGGGTCTGCACGCCTCATATCTGCTGATAATATACAGCAGCATCCTCTGAGCCGCCCATAATACCTCAGCAGACACACACAAATGTACACAGCCACACAGACACACACGCACACATGTTTGGACACATGTTCACACACTGGCAGTTTCACAAATCTATATGTGAAAACACCTGAAGAAGGAAAAACCAAAGGAAAGCAGGGGTAAATGTGAAATAGGTGGATGAAACCAAGCTGTGCTAAAAGAAAATTCAATTTGACATGAAGTGGACTTTTATATGAGAAGCAATTGGGTCCATTACTTTAACTAAATAAAGGTTAAACTTTATGTTTCTGTGCATTGCATGTGTCTGCTGGTTGAAGAATTTACATGGAAAGAGAAAGCACAAAAGCAAAAAGTGATTTGAGTGTTTTTTTTTCTGTGTGCACTGTCAATGGCATTGAACACGGTGAATCTTGATCCTGAAATTGCACTACACCGCTGTGTAGAGACGTTCCCCCTGCTGTGCTTCTCTTCTCACTTCCACATGTGTCACTAAAATACCAAACAGGTGCAGGAAAAGAAAAAACATTTGGTGTGCTTTGGCAAAATAGCATTTCGACTGTGAAAAGCATGTACCTACCCCCCCCCCAAAAAAACTGATAAATAATTAGAGAGGTGCACTCAGAAGAGTTCAGATCTCTGCAATGTGTGTCTGTAAGATCGCTGTTGTGTTTTGTGGTTAAACTAATATAACCCATAGTTGGCTAACCAATGGACCAATGGACTGTCAGGCGTCATAAAACAAGCAGCAATCTATGCAGGAAATCGCATGGAATTTGTTGGATAAATCGCGCAATACGATCTTGCCCAAAAACAAAAATGAAACCCACAAAGCTGTCTGTCTGCATAGCATTGGCATGATGGCCGTGATGTACTCAGCAGGGTGTGTGTACTGGAAGTTCAACAAGCTGTTAGCCCACACACCGTGTCAAACACTATAAGTGAGAAAACTGCTATCCCGACTGTGTCTCTGGGGCGAAGAATAGCGGCTGAGAGCATTCAGCTGTGTTATCAATAGCTGCCCCTACTGGCAGGGCTAAGAGTGGTGAGTGTAGATAGAAAAAAGTGTTTTGAAAAAGTGTTAGTCAAGACAACCACAACTCAGATCCTTGAGCATGCAGCCACAACTGGCCTCCGAAAAACATTATGCAGTTTGCTGCAGTAGAATGCTAAATTACGGAGGTGCACACTCAATCACGGACACACAAGCATGCAATCGCATCATCCTCCTGGCCGAGATAAAAAAAACAAAACCCTTTGACATGATAAAGTTAAACCCTTATATTTGCAGGAAATTAAACAAAAAGTTTTCATACTACTTACATTCAGTATTTTCTCTGTAATAGCCATTCACTATATATACATATATGTAAATATAGTGAAGGGTATAACTTCCTGCTACGTAGGGCCATTTTTCATTGTTAGTGCCGGAATCCGCAGCGTGTAATTCAACACAATTGTATCTTTTTGATGTCAGAAACATGTGGTGGCTTTTATTTAAAAGAAACTCAGTGTGTTTGTCACAGAGGGTAGCACTGACAATGATCTTCAAAAATACATCTACAAAACAAGGGATGGACATTTTGGTCATTTCTTTGACGATGGATCAGTTTTTAATTTGTCAGGGAATAATGGATCAGTCAGGAGGAGGCTGTCCCGCTGCTGTGTGGAAAACTACTTACACCAGGCATGGGGAGCATGAAATGAGATTGCTGTTGCCCGTGGCATGATGGGTAAAACGCCGACTATTTACCGACTTCTTTATTAAAACAACATGAGTTTGTCCGGCTGCACTGTAAACAGACACACCAGCTGCTCTTCTGTTGTATTCCTGACAAAGCAGCTGCTGTTTTTCAGAGTGTTTGCTTTAGTATTCAACCACACTGGCTGTTGCCACGGTAACCATGTGTATCGCCAAATCAAGCAGGACTTAAATCTTAAGGATTATAACTTTAACGTGGTGAAATCACGCAGTATGTTGAATGCAGCATGATTATTGGCATTCAATCACATGAGATCCTCAAGCTCACCCATAAAGTCAGTGGTATCATTGGTTTTCAAGTCTCTTAGGACATTTTCCATGGCAAGTTTACTTTTAAACTTTTTGGGTCTCTTGCTGCGGTGAGGTCAAAGTTATTCTTTAAAAGTTGTCCGAGGGGTGGTTTACATTTAATCAAGTTCAAGTGCCTTCAAAATAAAGCATTATACTCAAAGATTGCATGCAGCGTTATTATAGTTTAGACAGTAGTGTGCCTCCAACTGTGTGGGAGTTTAGGAAAAAAGCCTTCTTCTGTTTCTACATGGTAGTATCCCCATGCACAAAACCAAGCCCATAAAGATATATGGTTCAGGCATTATCTCTCTTTGTTCATCTTCCAAACATTTAGAAATTACAAAGAGAGAGAGAGAGCGGGTGAGCATACAAAATAATTAAGCCAGAACCAAAAAATGACTTATTTTGGTCTTGAGTTCACTGTGGGACCTTTCTAACAAAAATAAAATAAGTCAGATATGCACCGATCAGAAAGAGATGAAGCGTCCACTTAAAAAACGCCTTGGCAAAGCACTTCAGGCTTAACAGCCTCCAATCACCTATTGTAGCTGTTCGCTGAGAAGATGGAAGTTTATTATGACAAGATTGCATGCATGCAAATCGAAAAATGTCCACGTGTTGCTGGCTTTCGTAGGCAAAGGCACAAATAATTAAGAGTACCTTTTTTATGTAAGATATCATACGAACCGTTGATGATGCGTTGCGCTGGTAGAGGTCTTACATAGATTTCATGGGCTGCTTAAAGCTGAAAGGTGGGGAAGAACGTTCTGGTCACTAACCTACTTTAATCAATAATCTGTACATTGTTGCTGAAAACATGGCCGATCGTGATGAGGAAGTTCAACATAATTAGTTTTAAATTATCATTCAAAAGACTACTAAGTTGAATAACTTTTATTTTGGTTTGGCAACTTAACTTGGTTTGTTAGCAAAAAACATTTCGGCCCAGATCTGGACATTTGTCGGGTCTTTTTGTTGGTAGATTGGTTTTAAATGTGTCTGTATGTATATTAGCCTGTAGTCGTTTAACTGGTATTCACTAAGGCTCTCTGTCCCTGGGGAGGTGAATTACAGCAGATCATGTGGTGGAGACAGAAACCCAAACAGGAGGCTGATAAAGACGGTTCAGTGGAAACGCTACAGTTTAACACATAACACACACACACACACACACACACACACACACACACACACACACACACACACACACACACACACACACACACACACACACACACACACACACACACACACACACACACATGCAGTCACCTCGTTTTTTGGGACAGGATTGTAAGAGAGAGATTTGTCAGATTTGCTGCGTTCACACCTCCGATCAACACGACGAAATTTCTGTGACGAAAGTGACTCTGACTCCTGGTGCCCACCACCTCCTCTTCCTCACCTCCTTTTCCTCACTTCCTCCTCCCCCTCCGTTCCTCACGTCGTCCCACACTTTATCCCTCTCTTTTCTTTTTTTACTCCTTCACCACCCTCCCTTCTCTTCTCTTCATCTCACCTCCTTCTTTTTTTACACTCTTGACCACATTTCTTTCCCCATGTCTCTCCTCACCCCTCTCTCTTTTCTCCTCCCCCTCGCATCTTTTCTTGCACTCATTCTCCTCCTCCAACTCTTCTTACCTCAGTCCTCATGTAACCCACCCTCACCTCTTCTTTCTCATCTCCTCCACTGCCTGGCTCTTATTCTATAGTTCCCAATCTCACTCCTCACCCTTCCCTTCTCTTTTCTCTCCTGCCCCTCCTCTTCCTCCTCCCCCTTGCCTATTTTCTTCTACTGCTCCACCTTATTCTCATCCTCCCTCCTCTTCAGACGCCTCGTCCTAATCACCTCTTCCTCAATCTCATACACTGCTTCTGTATCCCCATCTTTCTCCTCACCCCTCCTCTCACCTCTTTCCTCTTTTATCAGACTCACTCCTCCCCACCTTGTCCTAAACTTGTTTTCTCCTCCAACCCTCCTTTCCTTACCCCATTTACCTCCAACTTCTTCTCCACCTGCCCTCTTTCCTTCCTCCCCCTCCTCACCTCAATCTCTTCCTCCTCAACACCTCCCACCTCGCTGTATGTCTTTCTCCTTCTCATCCCTACCTCGCTCAGCTCACTTTCCTCCTCCCTACTTCCTCTTTCTCCTCCTTCCTGAAAATCCTTCCACAAGCCACATATAAATGAAGTTACATAATGCATGAACGCACCTCCTCTTTCGCTTCCTCCTCCTCCTCCTCTTCCTTCCTTCCCCTCACCTAATCAAACACAGAGAGGAAACTGTCGAACAAGCAACATTGTTAGTTTTCAGAAGCTCTACACTGGTTTGGTTACATATTACATGAAAGCACCTCCTCCCAAAATGCTTGAATATGGAAACAACTGCTTTGTGTTGTCTCCGGTGTAATGAGCTCCCCGTGTGCCACCGCCACATCTGGGCCATTAATAAAGAATGGGGGAGATGGAGGGGAGGGAGGGGGGATGCCAGGAAAAATAGAGGACACATGAAACACAAAGCAATACAGCCGACAGCGATGCCACGCTTTGAAGCGTCTCCCAGTGGGTGGGTATGTGTGTATGTGTGTGTGTGTGTGTGTGTGTGTGTGTGTGTGTGTGTGTGTGTGTGTGTGTGCGTCAGTAAGCGAAGGTAGAGCTAACACACACCCAGACGCACACACACAGCACCCACAAATGCAGAATAAACAACAGTTTGTCACTGTCAACTGCTAAATTCACAGAGGCATTTGGCTCTTTGCAAGTAAGAGTTCCCAAAATAAGAATTGCACGCAAACACACACATTTTTTTTCCACTAATTCTTGAATCTTAACTGGACACTTCAGTATTTTCTTTGTAAAGTGCTTTATTGGCATCTTACCCAAGTAGCCAAACTGTCTTGTCCAAACAGTGGTGTGAATTTCGTGCCAGACTCGTGATGAATGACGTGTCAGAATCAGCCAAAGATTCGGGAGGGCATCAGCCAAAAGCTGGCTGGAGAGTTAGTTGCTAACTGGAGCTGATTCTCAGCCCAAAAACGGCTTGTGTCTCCGAAGCCAAGGATGATTGTGTGTTTGTGTCATATCACAGCCACGTTTGGTCCTCCAGTGCTTTTTTTCCTTCTACACATATACCCAGTGATATGTGGTTACTCGGGTTTACAGCCCCAATATTTTGGGTATAGCAACCAGGCCGCACATTTCCGCCTGGCATTTTTACTCATTTCAGGCTATGTCCTTTAACGCCAAGTTGTTACCGTGAATAGGTCCTGGTTTTGTTTCGGCAATAACACCACTTAGTTAGGTTTAAAAAATAAGTATCAGAAAAATAAGTAATTAATGTCAGTCAAGAAAAAAATAAAATACCTTGGGAAAACGGTCAACACCAGTTTCCTGGGTGCAAGTCCTGTGTTTGTCTCACATGTCATACAACATCACTTGCTCAGAACGCAGAATATTCAACTGAATGTTTTCATTGCAGTCAGTACAGACTACATGGTGTACAAGTGTCAAATAAAAAAGTAAACTTACTGCATGCTAAATCATTTTTTAAATAGTTGTGTCATTCATACGCCAATAGGCCCTTTTCAGAGCCGCCATTTTGACACGTCACAGCACGTTAATCACAGGTGTAATTGATAATGTTAAGTATGGCCCCATTCTATCTTGTGTGTCATTCCTGTTAGTCAGCATGCAAAATTCCAGGGCCAGCTAAATGGAACAAGGCCATAATTAATGTCATTTATTACACCTGTGTTTACCCTGCTATGACATGTCAAAACAGATGCTGTGAAAAGGGTCTATTGGTGAGAGCGGGCTGTGTATAGGTAACGTCAGTGTAGATGAATAGATAGCTAAATATTATGTCAAATTATTATTATTCCAATATAATGGGACTATATTGCTTTCTGAATAGATTCACGCATGTGCTATGATACGGTTGGCGGAAAGAGACTTTGCTGTTGAGTTGCTGATGAGGAATGAGTGCCATCTAGTTACATTATATTGGAGAGAAGACAGACATCTCTATGAACGATTTCTCAAAAAAATAAATAATAGCCTAACAAGTTTGAAGAAACATATTTTTAGGGGATTTTTTAAAAGTCAGTAGTTAAACATTTTGAATAATGCGTTTAATTGCTTTCTTTTCAAGAGTTAGATGAGAAAATCAGTGACATTATTACGTCTGCATGGTAAATATGAAGCCAGAGCCAGCAGCTGGTTAGCTTAGCTTAGCACGCTTAGACCGCTAGAGCTCAGTAATTAACTTGTTATAATTCATTTGTTTGGACACCAAAGTGTATAGACAACAATTTTACAGTTTTATGTAGGGTTAAGTGCCACACTATTTATTGAGGTAGAGACTCCATTGGGTCTCCATTGGTTGCCTGGCAACTGTGTTAATTAGTGAGTTTTAGACATGCTGGGAAATGCCAAGGCGAGACAGCTCACAAATAAATAGCAACCTCATTGGTTAGGCTTCTTGGTTTTACCCAGAAAATGCAGCCTCAAGTCGCCTCTGAAGATGAACTTATTTATTTTTATGCAGTCCGTTATTTAATTAGTTCTAACAGTTGACTTTTAACATGTCCAAGCAGTGTACTGTCTCCACTACGGAGGTGGAAGAACTCAAGTTACACTGAAGCATCAGAGCCAATTTGCTTAGCTTTGCAGAGCTTCCCTTTTCCAGCGATCTTCTGTCAGTATCCTCCAGTTCAACCTTTCGATATGAGACAGCAGGTCTCTGTGTGATTGTGTGTGTGCCTGTGTGTAGGTGTGCGGTTGTGTGTGTGTGTGTGTGTAGTTCCTTCCCAGCATGTACAGTATCCAATTAAAGCCCAGAACCCAATTTACATTCTGCTGCTGCCTCGGCCAGGTGGCTGAGGGGAGCAGAGCGAGGGAGAGAAGGGCTGAGAGGGAGATAAAGTTCTCCCTTCTAATTAAAACCGAAACATGGCTTCAGTCTGAGGGTGCAGGCCACTTTTTCTCCTAGGCTTTATCTAGGTCAGCAGGGCTGCAAAGTGACATTCAGTACAACCACCGGGTGTGTGAGGGGGTAGTCTGTTTCAATTTCAAATTAGAATCAGAATAAGGTTCCTACTGAGTTCTGTACAGTTTACCTGTGTAGCAAAGACTCCAAGCATCACAGTGAGATCCAGGCAGTCATTACTTCTGCACTTCATTGCATAGCTTCTTACCAGACACCCTTACACTGATGCTGCTTGCTGGGGGGTAAAAAGAAGCAGCTGCTAGTGGTGGTGGTGCATGGTTATCTACTTGAAAGCCAACAGCAAAGTTAGTATGGAAGTCAGCATGTAAGCTTTAGCTGTTTACTGTTTAGGTGAATTTTTTTTTTTTTTTTTTGCTGGTACCACATGATTAGTACTCTCGTCTGATTAAATGTCATTTTTTTCCTTTTGCTCCTTTTGTTCCTGTGACCACAGGACAAGTTATTTTTATTACTTGATAAAGAGTTCCCACTTTAAATGTTTAGCAGCACTAATCAATACTTTTTTTATATACCAGCAATACTGATAATGTGAGCATTTTCACTCAACTCTGTAGCTCTGCAGAGCTGTTTAGCATCTTTAAGCTCAATTTTGTGTTATTACTTTGTTTGGATTCAGTCTCAAGCAGGCAGATGTGGCAGAGATACGGCTCTTGATAAACACATTGTACACTAACAATTAGCTAATAAAGAAAGTGGAATATTTAGCAGCTTAAAGAGACAAACTATTTTCCTCATCAAAATTTGTGGTATTTTATAACAAATTGTGTAAGTGTTGTATTTAGAGCTGGTTGCCCTGCCCCATCTGGCCCAAAACAATAATAATTATTGTAAATTCTGATGTTAAAAGGATTTCTGAATCATGTACTGGAAATTCTTGATTCTGATTGGCTAGACAGTGTGATTACATTTTTAATGGTCAGAGAGTATAACGGGATGCCTCTAACGCAGGTTTACAGTTCAAAATTATTATGTTGGAGATTTGAGATATCATTGTCATTTTAAACTCCTCCCTGCATTGTTTTCACAAGCCTTCCTAATGTAAGCAGATAATACTCTCATATGTGGAGGCAAACCTCTTTTTATAGCCTCCACGTCTTCCCTTACCAAACTGTTCTCTCTCCCAACTAGTCCATCTGGTCAGTTCCCCTCGGTGTCTGATACTGACGCTCATTTAGCATGTGCATGAGACCTAACTACATGGATTCCTTCCCTAAACCTCACTCCCCATAAAGACACTGAGCATGTTACGAGTGGAAACTGAAACGCTGTCCTGACACGTCCAAAACCGATGCCAGTGGGGTATCTGGAGTGTCACAGTTTGAAGATAAGGAGCACTGACTGAGCTGTGTTATTTGATGCATTGGTGTGAGAATGTGTATTGTTAATAGACAGTCAGAGCAAATGACATTGTATAAAGTAATGAGAAAGTCTGCTGAGTGTGGGAGGGAGGTTGGATAGGTCAAACAGACACAGGACCCAGTGGACCGCTGTTCCTAACTGGTGTGACCCCAAGCCAACATTGACTTTGTTTGTTACGTAACCTATGTACTTATTGTACTAACACCAGTTACTTAACAAGCATAGTTATTTTAGGTTACAAACATACTTACTTTAACCCCAACCAGACCTCAACCTTTTCCTAAAGCTAACAAAGTACTTTGTTGCAAAAGTAAGCCTAAATACTACAGAAAGCTTCATTAAAAGTTTATTTTGATAAAGAGACTGTTACATGTAAGAGGAAACTATCCGTTCCCTGTGAACATGGTAGATTTTGACAAGACATGTTCAAAATTCAAGCTACCTAGAGTTTCACAGCTAGAAGCTTATGAGCACCAACCAAGCTGCATATTTGACAAGTCGGGCGATACAAAGTGTTGCCCTTACAATAATGCAACGAACAACTTAGAGGGAATACCTTAAGTTGTATGAATAAACTACATTTTTTCCCCAGTGTATTGTATTTCACTGTAAAACCTCTTCCAAACTGAGGTTTCATTGAAATGAACCCTTCAGCACCATGGACAGCAACATTGCAAAGCTCTTAACGGTCGAGTGCCTGGCTGCATCTGCTCATAACTCTGTGTGTGCTCAAACAGAGATTATTAGAAAATCAACCCGGTACACTTTCACTTTGAATTATCAAACGGCGGCGATGAAACTTCTCCAGGGAATTCTGATCTTGTCAAGTTGTATCACGTGTCAAGAAGCGACATGGTCTCCCATCAGAAAGCCCTGCTGTGAGTGAACGTTTTGTTCAGTAGCTGGCTTCCTGTGTCATCACTGTTTTTTGACATAATTAACAAATATCTGTCAGGATGTCAGCTGGTTTTCACCCCGTGATCAAGTCTGTTTTCCGCTCTGTGTGTGTGTGTCTGTGTTTAAATGGCTGTGTAGTCTATTTAAAAAGCCACGGTGCTGTATTATTTATCAGCCTGGGCAGAGGTGCTGTTCACATCTCATCTCTCACTCCCCGTGTGCTCTGATTGTCTCTGCTAATTCCTGCTTGTTTAGTCAGGTGAGATGCAAATGCAGTTGCTCTGATTTGCATGCTCACAAACAAACAAATGGAGGGGTTAGTTGCTTATTATATGTAGGCTGTGTTACTGTAGGTTACATTAGTACCACTCATCTATTTTCTTTTATATATATATATATATACATTAGCTGTAATCTATTACAAATTGCTGCAAAACACCTGTTTGCTACAGGAGTCTTGTTATCTCCCAGGTAACCAACTGTCTGCTTCAATATGCTTTCACCCCCACTCTTTGTTCTCCACAATATGAGCTTATGTGTGATTGTTTTACGCTGTTTGTGATGATGTTTAGCATATCTTAAGCCACTTTTCTGCAATACCCCCTTGGTCTCAGTAATTCTCAGTCATGGGTATGTGTACCCCAGAGGGTATTTATGCAGTTCCTAGATTAACTCAACTAATCTGGAAAAAAATTCAAATTATGAATTGGTTAAAGAATATATCCACATACCGTATCTGTGTTTATGAAGAAAATAAACAGAAAGAGGATTACGAATAGGCTCGAGGCTGGATTATAGTGTATTTAGTGTCAGAAAAAGAAACAAACTAACAGCTATGATATACTGGCTGCATGGGGTGCGTCTCCCTACCTTGATTTCACACCACATGCTGTGAGCGAGTGTGCAAAGACTAGTTCAAAAGCAAGCAGATAAGTCAAAATAGATAAAGGTGTAATGGATAATAGATGAAACTTTCAGCTTCTGCAACTCTAACTGGAAGCAGTACGAATATGAACTGGGCCAAGTCGAAAGGATAAAAAGAACACATCAGGATCACTATGCCTTATATGAAAAAAATATATCGTTTTTAAGGTATTATCTGGGTTATAAAAACAATCTCACTTCAAACATTTAAATTTAAGTATTTACATCTGGAACTTTTCGTGGTGCTAATTAAGGGTCACTAGAGACCATCTGAATGATTTTTTGATTAACAATAAAAAGGATGCCATGATCATGGAACATTGGTGATGTGCTATGGAAGACATGTTTCATTAGAACCGAGCATATCAGTAGGTGAATTAGAAAAAGAGAAGAAATAGAACAAACTTTGAACTGCTTTTGTGGTCATTTTATTTTTACAAAAGAAAATGGCTAGTTAGCTTAACTTGTTAGCTTGTCCTTCCCCGGAGTGGCGGGGAGTGAGGCCGAAGCACCGTTAAACCAAGCGCTGCTGCTGGCCACCAGCCCCCGGCTCATGTTCAGTAACCAGCGTAAAGCCTGGCGGAATTACCAAACCAGCTAACTAGCCGGCTGTACCATAGTAAGCTAGCTGGGCTGCTAATTCCACCATGTTTTTTTCCACAAAGTTGTCACTCATATGATGATAGCAATGTGCTTTCCTTTGCTGTGACAAGGGAGAGCAGTAAGTCAGTTTAGTTAACGCAGAAGTCAGCTAGCTAGCTCGGAAGTTGGCTTGCTTAAACGGTTGCAATGGCAGCTGTCCATATTCAAAGGAATCCATTGCAGAGGAAGAGATTTGCTTGTTTACCTTATACTGACACTATGTACGTTACAAACAGGGACCAAAGAAACAAAGTACTAGTATAAAACTAAGATCCCTTGGCAAGAAATGTCTACTTCCTGCAAAAGAATAACAAGAAACCCTTTTTTTTAAGAAGATTTCCTTATCAAGATGCTGAATGGGTGGCCTGGAGCAAAAGAGGCCATCATTTTAAATATTAAATACACTTTATGATTTCAGGGAACGGGGGACTTTGCACATGTTGCAAGAAATAAAAGATCTGCGTGACTGTGTGTGTGTGTGTGTGTGTGTGTGTGTGTGTGTGTGTGTGTGTGTGTGTGTGTTTGTGTGTGTTGACAAGCTAACAAATGTTCTTTGATTTTACATGACACATTGGTCACCATGTGAAAATCCATCCAGGTGCTGAAACACACATTGATGTGTTTTTACCAGGTTCCCTTCTCACTTTTTCTCTCGTCTGAGTGAGTTATGATCACAGCCTTATGAACACAACCATACGCGGACGCCCATCTGCACAGGAGCACACCTCAGCCTTGGTCAAAGCCCCAGATGGTCGTAAATCGCCTTTTATGAGCAGGACTTGATGAAAGCGTTTCCCTGGACACTGTTTTTTTTTTTTTTTTGCCTCTGGCAGGCTGTTGGTTTATTTCTCCACACACCACCGCCTTTATGTGCCATCTCTATCATTCTGCTCTGACAAGGACCAGATACAGGCAATAGTCCACATCAAGTGTGCATGCATTATTCAGATTTACCCCCAAAACAGGTGTGTGGTATGATGGAAAGTTTGAGCACTTTCTAATTATAAACTATAACAAAGTATTAGCCCTGATACTGTTGTGTGTTTATAAACCTATTGTAATAACAGTAGAAATACATCCCAAATTGAATAGATCTTGGCCCATTCAGTGATATTAGTTAATTTATTCATGTAATACTTGTACACACAACTTTCAAGTGTCCTTGATCGCAATAAAATGTGTTCAGAAACCAACAATAAATTGATCCTACTAACAACTATTGTGGGTTTAGACAAAGCCTGATATATTTTATTATTCTGTGCTATAGAGCTCTTAAACACAGAATTTTCCCCCAGGAGACTGCTGTCCATGTCACATATGAAACCAAAAATCAACTTTGACTTATGCTGCATTACAGACAACTAAGAACTTGAGAAATGTTCAACCTCCTACTAGAAATAGTAAAATGGAATGCTGCTTAAAATCAGAGTTCCTACTTGTGAACTTGAGGCGAATCAATTTCACAAAGAAGCAGTTGTCGGACGTCGCACAATAATGGAATCGCACATTGTAAGGCAACGTAAAGTATATTTGCCTCTATTTGATGAAAATAATACATAATATCCTATTGTATAACCTGTTCTGCGAGTACACTGATGTCTAAATATGTCGGCCTGTTATTCTGAAGCTTGTTACTGTAAATAATCTTTGGAAGTTACCTTTTCTTCACAAAGGTTTTTCAGGAAAATGTATTAAATGCCAGAAAATTCTGAAGGCTGCCATGCTCAATTGTGTGTACACTTGCCAAAGAAACATCAATATGTTTTTAAATTTTGATGTTGTGCACTTGGAATGCTTGGAGGTTGGAAGTTGGAAATTTCAGCTGTGAGAACTGTGACCTCAGATTTGTCTTGAATGCAGCAGTACTCTACGCTACTTGTTACATAACTTGAGTACTTAACTAACACCACTTACATAGGATATCTCCATGTGAAATGGGTGTACCATCTTGCTACCCGGAAATACTCTTCTACTACTACTATTACTAATCACTAAATTGAATTAATCCACCACAGAACTGCATTATTTATTTGAGTGACATATGGTAAAAACTAAAATGGCCAGCTGTTTAAGGAAACTGTTTAACCTTTTTTGAAAGACATTATTAGGGATGGGCTTGAGGCCACAGAACACGGGGTGGAAGAGTTTAAACGTTTTGACCATTAATCCATCTTCTTTCATTTCAAACCTTATCCCTTTTATGTCAATTTTTTTTTTTAACTTTTGTTCAGACAATCTTAACATTTTATGGACTAAACAAATGCAATATAGGTTAGTGATTTTCAGCCACAGTACTATTATTACCTTTCCTTGCACACTCACACAGGTGTTTTCACTTATTCTGGATGATTAGACCTCTAGACAGGTTGAAGTTGGGTGGAGTTATTCAGGGAATTTGTCAAGTCAACCAGCTGAACTCGCCCGACCCTAACAGGTGCAACAAAGCCAACAGAGTTAGTAGGTAGTGATTAAGTGTAAATCAAGCACAGTCTGTATACACCCACACAGTCCAAAGAAGAGGTCTAATCAGGCACAGTGAGTTTGAATGCCTGAGTAGAAGCAACGTGAGTGTGCAGGGTGAGAGTAGAAATTGGAACGTTGAAATGTGAAACAGTGGTGATATGAAACCTTGATATAGTCTGTTTTGAAAAAAGAGCTTCAACTTAATTGTGGCAACTCCTGGGTTTCCACCAGCAAATCATCCAAATCATATTTCCTAAAGTACGCTTTATGACATCACCTCAAAACTGTGTTTCCCAACTGACAACGTAACCATGCTCCATGTTGCTGCAATGAATCCTGTAATTTCCCATATCTGGTTGCGTTTAGTCGCTGCCATTTTACATTGCTGTGTCAAATTTTTGGTCACCTTGTGCAGCAGTGAGCGTGTCACTTGGAGAACTGAGCCCCCACTGCTCTCTCTCTCTCTCTCTCTGCTGATTTGACAACTCTGAGAAGAAAAGACAGGAAAGAGGAGAATGCAGGAGGGAAGATGCTGATGGAGACAGAGAGGTCTGCAGTCCCCCGAGAGTTAGCTGTGCTTCAGACAAGCTTTCAGAGAGGAGAAGGAGATAAATCAGGTGGGGAAAGATCGAGATGGAGGCTGATAAATGGAGAGTTTGGGGGTATGAGAGAGGGAGTTGATTAAAAGAAGAAAAAAGGAAGCAGTGTGGCAGAGATGCATTTGAAAAAGAACAAAGAAGCGGGCCCCTTAAAACATTTTTAGGGCGCTCCTCTTTAATTTGTCTCTTTCATTCTTTTCTCTCTGTTCGACCTCTGAACAGGCCTCAGGACACAGTGTTTTAGATGGCCAACCTTGACACTGCTTTTATTGACTTTAAGAATGAATTCTAAAAGGTTATCTATTCAACATTCATGGCACTAATTTAGCATCCGCCGCTCTGCACTGCGCCAACATTTCAAGCTGATGAGTTATCGTCGCAGAAATGTAGCTCACCTCCCACTTTCCTGTTCCCCCTCTGGTAAACACTGTTAGCTATGTCAGCACTGCTGCTGCTGGTTGCACTGTTAGCGCTGTGAACGGTGTGGATTCACCATAGATGTATATTAAGAACTTGATACAGCGCCACCACTCAGCCTTGCTTCCAATTCTGCGCGGTGGAAAAAATCCCCCTACGACCCAAAAACATTTTCCCATAGACCACAATCGTGCAAGAGACTTAAAACTAAACAGGACAGATCGGACTGCAAACTATGACTATTTCTATTATGAATGTTTAACTTTCCTTAACCCAAGAAAAAGCCTTTTAAAAATCTCTGACGTCACAACAATGTAAAGTCTATGGGCCGAGTAAGGACTGGGTGTGGGGCCACAGGAGAAACACTACTGCACATATCCATTGGGCTCCCTTAAGTAAACCTGTATGCGTCAGGCAATTCTCATTGGACTGAATAGGTGCCATCTGGGTCCAGTATCCAGTTCTTATAATACATTCATGGGAGGCACTAGATATGTTTTGAATTTAGTATTGGCCAATAAACCTAACCATTAGCTTAAGCCATTATAATTAGTTTGCTAGTGATGATTTCTATGTACATGATGTCACTCTTATAGATAAACAGACGTCATTGTCAGTGAACTGAATTAAAAGCAAATTGATTCTTATTTTTAACATCTGAACTAGCCTAGCTCCAGACCATGTAATGCATCACTTGTCCATTTGTTCCGTGATACACACTTATGATAAGCTGATGTTAGTCAAGTGAAGATGATTCCTTCAGGACGGAAGGCCAGAGGGCAGCTCATCCTCCTCACAGAGACCCAAACGAATGGTGCGTTCAGGTGGTCTTCTTTTGGCTGGAAAGTTTAAAATGTACATGTTTGCCACCAGGAATTTGAATTGAAACCATTGGCGCTCAACAGAGGAAGAGCAGCACCGGTGTATCGGCTAATTCTCCTTCGGTTTGGTGTCTACACATATCCGCCACAGTTTGCACCTGTGCGTGTGTCTAAGGAGGCATCCACACCGGAGCAGAGCAATTTGTTTTCTGTGATGCGTAACCTGTCACAACACGAGGCAAGCAGAAAAGCCTTGGGCTGAAGTCACAATCCAGCCCTCTCCATCCCATTCTCACAGCGCCTCTAGTCTCTAATTTCAACAAAATTATTCCTTGATGCCTATAAATCGTTTATGTAATAGCTTTGTGGTGAAGGCAGGGTGGTTTGAGCGCTGGCTGGAGGCACAGCGGGGAGACTCGGTTCCCTCTGGGCCCCCTAGCTTTTATTATTTACACCCTGCTGTGGCTTTTTTCATTGGTTTGGTTGATGTGATGCGTTTAGTGATGGCCGCCTGAATGCGAACACCTGGAATAATACAAAGTGCTGTCTCAATACACAGAAAGCACAGTGAACTTTTGACCTTTTCCCTTGCAAATGATGCACTTTTATGGTTTAATATTGGGGAAAAAGTCAGAATTGTATTTGCATAAATTAGTAACCACCATGTGTCATCAAATGGCTGACACTAACATCTACACAACACACACAAAAAAGAAAACATTAAACTTACTTTAGCTTTCCAGCTAATGTCTCCTTATGATCTAAAAGCAAGGACGCCCGTCACGGTGGCACTAGTGAGTTCACAATTTATAAGTCGGTTTAGACGGAAGCCTGCCATAACTATTGCAGTGGCAACATCACACATAAAAATGGCCGCCGTTCTGACCATCCTGCTACTCTCTACTCTTGTTCTGTCTCTGTCTTCTGATGGAGCAACTGTCAATCAAACACTCACATGAATATAGGAGGCCATAAACACTTGTATTACTCTACAGTATCTCGTCTCATCTCTCGTCCTGATGATTTTATCTCTCCATCGCTTACCTTTCTCCATCTCTCTCTTGGTTTTGTGCAAACTTGGCAATGGGTCACCACATTTTATTGTCGAGGGAAACAATGCCTCTGAGCCCCTCCCTCCCTGTGTTTTAGCAAAGGCTAATTGGACTTCTCATTAACAGCATAGCAACCTTCAGCTGCTAATGATGTGGAACTTTTTGATTTGGCTTCAGGCCTAACAGAGGAGTTGGGGAAGTTTGTCCGTGAAGTCGGGATCAAATTAGTAGAGGCGTGGACGCAGCGCTGATGGGGGAAAGTGGCGTTTCCCCTCCTGATTTTGTTGTGTTTGCTGCCATTAAACCGTCCCCAAAGGAATTTCACTGAGATGCATTATGCAGGTTGCCCTTTAACAGAGACACTTTTCAAGTCTGTACAACCCACGGCGGTCAAATGGAGGTTAAGTTAGTTAAAGAAGAGCTGAACTCTGTCTTTTATTATCAGTGCGAGTGAAAGAAAAGGTGCAAACGTTGTAACTAATTTGTTCTATTCAAGGTTTTGTTACATTTTGTGTGCACATTCTCTCAGCAGAGGAACTAGTTGAGAAAAGTATGGCTGTATTAGGGTGTCCATGTGTCTGAAGGCTGTCCAATTCCACAATTTAATAGGAACACAATGGGCCTCGAGCAAACTACGTGACAAGACTTCGCTTCAGAAAATGACTTTTTATTCAAAGCAATATGGATGTGATAATAGAAAATGAAAGCAATAATAATAAAAGCGAAACTACCAACCTGTTGTTCTACATTTACTTTACTATGCATCTGTTTCTTATTTTCTAGGGAATAAATTGATTGATACTCATACATTATTTGCTGTAATTTTGGTTTGTTTGTTATAATCTGTAAAGTAAAACAATCAGAAGTTTCTTTTAATCCAACTCTCAAAAGTCTCAAATATTAAAAGTCTTAATCAGATGTGCATTTGTTATCTTACAATTGTCCTTTCACAAATCTGGTGGTCGTCTGATAACAACAAACTAAAAAAAAGATATGTGAATCCAAACTTCTGTATGATGTGTTTGGTTTTATTGAAGCTTACCACCTAATGCTCAAGCTGCTCTGCCTCAACTTGATCACCCTGATAATCTGCAGCTGCTTTGTATTTGCTGATCATTGCAGACCATGTCTGTGAGGGTTGACAGCCTAACACCAGCATTTTGAAAAAGCTCTCTTTTTTCTGGGTTTAAAACAGTGAGGGTGTGGATGGAAAGTCAAAATGGGAAAGGAAAATGTATTTTCAATTGTATCTTTATTATAGTGTGTCTTTTATTCGTCTCAAAGAAATAAAGTTCACTCATCACAACCTTCTAAACCCAAATTATTTTTTCCTGACATGAAAACCTACAGTACAGTGTGTTGTGTTTCCCAGTTTGTAAAGCTGGACTGATGGTGATGTGAAGTCTGTATACAGCCATCACACACTTCAGTGTGAGCACCCTTCAGTAAATGACTGGCTGCCCTTCTGCCCACTCACACTGTCAGCTGTAATGACATTTAACCACCCAGCTGAATGGGCCTGTGTGTGAGTGTCACCATGCAGGTGTGTGTGTGGCATCAGTTTGTGGATACAGTGGCAGTATTTTCAAATATAGTTTAAATGTAAGCCTATTCTGACATCCGGAAACAAATAATAAGTGGTTCTTGACCTTTCAGGCCTGTAGAAAAGAAACCAGCAGCCTATTCATGTCATCTTTATTGTGTGAGGAATATTGTATCTTTCTCTTTTTATTGTTACTTGACATTTGGCTTTTTGGCTCTTCAGAGGTCAGGTCATAAGTGTGTTCACTGTGAATGTCTGAGCCACTGAAAATATTTTTTCTATCCATTTCTATTCAACATGTAGGAGGAAAATAATGTCACTGGAAGTCACTGGAAGTTCAGAATGTTAAATATACACAGTTTATCATTATTATCTTCAATAACCTTGTAAGAATATGTTGTCTATCATGTATTGAAGTAAGATCAATGTTGATGAACATTGAAATGTTTGACTTCATAATTTGATTGCTTGCATGCAGTATTAGTTTTTGATGAGGCCCAGCTTATGCCTGAAATTAAAGTTTGATAAAATTTTCAACATCAACAGCAGTGAGGGACGGGGCAGTAAACCTCGCCATCACTCCATGTAGGGACACGGCGAACACGGCCCTCACCATCAGGATGTTTCCTCCCAGTCATTTTAGCGCTGTCGATCCGGTCAAAGGAGGATCCTTCTGCCAACTTGGAGCGCTCAGTTGCACCCATTCACCTCTTCTGCGAGGAGGGTGTCGCTGGGGTGCCTCCGCCGAGGCGGGCCAAGAAGTGGAGACAGCCGGAGGCACGGTTGCTCTATCCAGCCGACACTCCCTTCATCTCCCTGTCGCGATGTTACGCTCCGTCTCAACTTTCCTCTGAGGGTGAGCCAGCTGTGAGATGGCGGCTGAGATGTGATTTATCCTCCTCCAGGCAACTAAAGCGCCGAGTGACAGATGAAATAGATCGCAAGGGCTCTTCCTTGGGGAGCTCCGAGGAGATCATCCCTTTACTCCCTCAGAAGCACTGTGAGTCCCAGCCTGACGTGGCAAGAAGAACCTACAATCACAGGCAGTTGCAACTCCCTGAATCTGATTATTAATTTGGTGGAAGCTATGTTCCAACATGTCAGTATGAGACAGCGGGTCAGCGTAAGGCTGGGAAAACACCAGCTAAATGCCAAACACCAAATTGCTGCACTCCCAGTTGAAATATTGGATCAAGAAATGTCATCGTCTCAGTCACACAGCAGGTAGAGGCTTCCTGCACTCTGACCAGCAAGCTGACTGTGGAACCAGGTGGGATGCGAAGGTGGGCCGTATGTGTCTGTGCCACATACGGCCACATTCTTTCAGCCATGAATACACAAATATGCTGGGCCACATTGAAGGATCGCCTATCCAACTGACTTCCTCTGAGCAAGCCGAAGTATGTAATCATTCACTGTCTTTGTCCACGAGATCGCATATTTCTAAACATCGCAGAGATATTTCACGAATGCTTCAGACTTCTTGGGTGATTTGGTTTTCCTAGAACTTGCCATGCAATAGATCTGGTCTGTATTGTTTTGATGTCTTCCTGTGTGTTCATTTGAATATAGAGCAGGAAAGTGAGATCGTTCCAAGTTCACAAGGTCACATAAGACCCATGGGGAGCCTCATTCTAATGCCAGGTGTAAACTGAGGTACTTAGAGTTGTCCCCTTGTGATTGAATCACCCAGGACGCATGTTAATGTCAGGTCTGAGCACGGCCATACTCATGATGATGAACTGTATTGATGTTGCCGTGGATGGACACCTGCAGGGCGGAGTGTTTCTCTTATGAAACTATTAACATAATGCTGGTCATTAATATGGAAGACTCCAAGACGCAAGGAACAAGCAAAATGTTCCAATTTGGTTTGATGTTCAAAGATTCAAAGTAAAGACCAAAGCTGTAGCTTTTATCTGGGATCTTTTAGAGACAGTTAGTCAGTTGGAGTTTGACACATATTTGTACACATCGATAAACATACAGTACACACATCTGTTTTTGTTGGTCATTGATCTAAACAGTAGGGGAATCTGTTTTCAACGTTTTTACCAAGTTCTTTAGATAGTGGATCAAACTTTCGGATCTGTTTAATGTCACAGGACCAGCAGGTAGGAAGTACAATTGATAAAGTCGGATCCAAGAATCCATCTGATTATCAGATTGATCTTTGGTAATTTGACCTTGTAAAATAGTTTAAAAACCTTTGAAGTGGAGGCCAACAGTTAAACAAAAGAATTTAGAGCTTTGGCAGAAGAACACATTTCCAAATTCAGTGTATTTTTTTTTTTCTACCTCTGCAATTTGCAGTTTCTCATTCCCTGTAGATTTTTAACATTTCCCCCTGACCTTTACAAAATGACCAGGAAATGGGAGGTGTATTCATTTCCCTTCTCTCATTGTTGCTTCTTCCTCCAAATTATCATTTGACCTTCACTGCCGTCCGATTTTCTTTCCACAGCTCGGTAAGGATGCTCGGGTGCAGTCGACACACATAAGGTTGAAAGACTGGACTCTACAGTACATAATAACTCCGAAATGTAAAAAAATGACCCATTGTTACAAAATAAATACTATACATGTAGTTTGTGCCTTATTAACAGTATCTTTACACACAAAAAAACAGACCTTGCACATAAGCAAGACTTTTACAAGTGCATAAACTGATATTGTTTGTAAAGAGGAACTCCACACTGGTGTGGTCTCTTGGACTTGTAACCACACTCAATTAGTCCATCAACTGCTGAGTCCTGTACTTGCACAGTGGGTGTGAACAGAGCAAGAAGCAACCGTGAAACAGCAAAACAAGCAGGATTATTGGCCTGGGTGTTGTTGCTCTTTAAATACCTAATAATCTCTAACCAAACACAATTGGCATTGCTCAGTTTACACATTGCAAATGAATTAAGCGGTTATAGTTCTATATACTGTAGGCGTTTTGTTGAATCTCCGAAAAAAGAAGAAAAACCTGAGCCATCCAGAGGACAATAGAATGGTCAAACAAGGGTGTTGTACTGGTCATAAAAAAAAATAGAAAATAATTTCGATATTTGTTCTTACATACAAAATAATCACGTTGATCTGACATTTTTGTTTGCAGACACTGCATGAAGCATTTTAAACAGACTTATACGTAAACAGACACTGTAGCAAATTTTTACCGACTTTAGACTTGACAGAGGCGTCAATAAAATTGGTAAAATGAACTTGAATAGCTTTCAAGGGACATTAAAACCATCGGGCTAAACAGATTCTGGTTAAAGTGCCCACATTCTACTTTAATCTAGTTGTTCTTATACTACATGTTCGACCATTCAAATATCTTTGTGGCAAAGTTTTTTCTCTTAAAGATGGTATAGAGATTTCAATAAGTAAGGTTGGTTGACTATGGTTTTGGCTTGCATTTGAAATATGGTATTTTCCTTTATTGTCATTTTAGAAATGTGATTCCTTAATACCCTAAATCATTACACTGTGAGTGAGATTTGAGTCTGATAGCTGTTTAGGCAGAGTCGTCCTGGGGACTTGTCTTGGAATCAGGAGTCAACACAGCCTCCTGCTTTGACTCGTGATCAGAATTTGCTCCCATGAATGTTTTGATGCCCTCCGTGACCAACCCCTTCACAACCAGTATGACCCAGCACATCTCAAATTCTGGTGAGCAGCAAAGAAACACCACTGGCATTGCTGCAACCTTCTGGAAATACACACAAACAAGCGCCCACATGCATGCAACGTGCACACATCTCCCCGGCAACTGTCCAGGGCTGCACTCCCCTCTCTTGTTCTGCCTCCCATAATATATATTCAGGCGGTTGTGTCTGCGCCCACAGGAATCATGTAATAACAGCTTGTCAAGGCTTTTTGTGCCGGGAAAACATTTGCATATTCAAATGCGTCGAGGAGTGAAGCTTGCCATGGCTGATTCTCTAATGTGCATAGTCACACAGTGGGGTTTGTGTTCACGTTCTGCACAGCTAATGGATGCATCAGGCTCATTGTTTTCAGCATTTTCTTTTCAGATCTTCACAATAAAATAAAACGGAGAGTACTTGCCTGAATCTGTTCCTCACCTGCATATTTATGCTGGTGTTTTGAGCACGTCTGAATTCCCTCATACCCATGGACAAACACATTTCTGATTTACGGCCCGTTTATTCCCTGCCAAGAGACGCTATCAGCCTACAAATAAAAGATAATGGAGGCCAAGTACACACTGAGACCATTCCAACTCGGCAGCTTTATCACATCTACACACACACACAGATGTGGAGATTTCCTTTAAGGGCTGCTCAAATCACGCCAAAAGCATACTTTCCCCCACATATTCCCGGCGGTTTCCAGTCACGCTTTCAGTTTTATTTTATGTTAAGGGGAATTCAGATAACCGTCTCTAAGACTTCTGCCGCTTCCCAGATACAATGGAGCCAAATGGAATTGTGTTTATAGAAAGTCAACTCGTTCAAAATTACATTTAAAAACTTAACAGCAAAGTCTCCATTCAGAAACAATGTCCCAGTCACTCAGAATAATCCACAGACCTAAAATCACAAGATGCTGTGAGTTTTTCAAATGTGACTTGCTTAAACACCACATGCTGACTTCCTTTAACTCCATTGTGTGATGTCGGAAGCAGAGAACACAGCAGATAGGACAAAACTTCGGAAAATAAAACCAACATGAAGCTCCAGATAGAGTTGAGTCAGGAAGAATCCACTTTATTTCCTTGCAGGTGTTACCTCTTTAAGTAGAATTGCCTCTAAATTGCCGTAACACACACCCCTCCACCTCCCCATCACGGCCAAGTCTTCACCGATTCCCAAAAGGAATCATCAGCCTCATCAGCCACCACCACCCTTGTCTGGACTCATGGAGGGAGGGAGGATAGACACCCCCTCAATCTACTTGCAGAGCCCAAGCAGGTTCAGGCTTGCTTCAGGTTCAGATGACTGGAACGCAATGACAAAAGAATCAGTGACAATCTAACAGTTGACTATGGAAATAGGGATGGGTTTATGAACTGCAGAGCTTGTGACGTAAAGTGGAGAGAGGTGAGCAGGTGGGCTGCCTCCTAAATTCACTTCATGTTCAACCAACTCATCAGGGAAACTTGACCACAGGTTGTTTCAAGCACAAGCAATACTGTTGTTGTTCTGCTGTCCAGATACTTGAGTACTTTATGCTTCTTCGGGTTCAGGTTATTTGACAATGTGGCAGGGAATGAGTGGAAATGGGCCGGTATATACTGCAGGGTGAGCAGCAAGTGGAAACAGGTGAGCAGGTTGATGAGTGAGTCAGGGGACTGGAGCAAGTGGAAATGTCTGAAGGCATCTGGTGGACAGGTAGAGAATGTCAATGAACGAGTTTGTGGAAGTGGATATAAAGATGGCAGAAATGGTTTTCCAATTGGTTTCCAATGGTTTTCATGGCAGAATGGGTTCAGATCCCATCAGCCAGGTTCCAGATTCTGGTGGAAAAGCCGAAAGCAGAAGAGTAGAGTCTTACATAAAACAACATCATGTTAATGTCAGTGATTTTGGATTGATGCCTTGTAGTGTACCAAGGGTGGATGATACCGACTGCACTGTATCTATTTCAGCCAAACGGAGATCCAGGACCATTATATGAGGAGCCCAGTGTGTCGGTGGGCCGACTGCTTCACAGAATTAGTTATGGCCTGTCAGGCCTTTGGAAGCTGCTTTAAATGGACTTGTCAATGAGCAAACACATAAACATTTATATTGCTTAAGGCTGAAATATGGAAAGCAATGAGCCTTTCATAAACCCAATTGCTCTCCAAGTGTTGAGTCATCACACACATTAATGACAATTTCAATACTATCATTAGGACACACACACACACACACACACACACACACACACACACACACACACACACACACACACACACACACACACACACACACACACACACACATAATGAGAACGTGTGCATTAGCAGCAGTTGTAATATTTCTACCCTAATTGTAATGGGCGATGTGACTCGTGGCTGTTTAGAGCTATTGACTGGAGCTAAAGACACACTGTTTGTTTAAGTCATCATTAACACAGCCTTCAATAAGGGTCACTGGCAGCAAGTGTAACACTGATTATTGTGCAGTGTGTGTGTGTGTGTGTGTGTGTGTGTGTGTGTGTGTGTGTGTGTGTGTGTGTAGAGTGTGCTTGTTTAACCCACTATGAAAGAGAGCAAAATGACTGTTTCTCTTTGTGAAAAAGCACTTAAAGCCCTTGGGTTTGTCTGTCTGTTGGTGTATCAACGACCGTCAGTAATTTTGTTTTCTGTAAGATTGCTTTCTAAAAGGTCTCTTTTTCACACTGAGACACCAAAACATGACGACTGGAACTCGCCTCCTTTTTCCGTTGCCTGGTGCAAAAGGGTGCATCACTTACTGTCTGATAAAGAGAGGATTTGATGGATAGATAGCTGTGACTGACATGACCAGATACTTTGATTGGCATCAGCCGATCTGTCCTCAAATCTGTCATCTGTGACTGATGTTTGGTGTTAAAGGATAGAAAAGGTTTTCTGGTTTGAAATCAACCTCAGACCATGAATGGAGCATCAGTGCAATGACCGTTGGATGGGCTAAAGTCAGAACAGCATATGCATGGGGCATACGTATACTGTATTAAAATGAGATAATTCCCAGTTGGATATGATGGATGAGTTGCAGACTATTGGATTACATATATGGGCTGCTGTAAAACTGATCAATACTTGAGTGGTTTTACATGGTAGACCTTGACCCAAATTGATCCACTGGCATTTTTTTATCATGTTCCACGCCCAATGCATTAATGTTTTATCATTACCAAAATCTGCAGGCGACACTTGGTTTGTTGCAGAATTTTGAAAATGGTCAAAGAACCCTTTAATTCTAGAGGCGTCCATCATAAAAACAGATCACTTAAGCTTTTAGAAATCGAAATAACATCAACAACTTACTGAACCCAGCTATCACAACCACAGTGTTGAAAACACAGTTACAGTTCAGACTGTTCTCATTCCAAGTTCACAGCTATACCTACAAAAATGAATGCGCAGTAATTTAGAGATACTCCTCAAAATCAATGTGTATATAATCCATGTGATCATGAACCACGCAGTATAAAGACCACTGAAAGCCACACAGGGCGGTGGGTGCATAGGCAGACGGGTCAAACAAAAAACAATCTTTTACCCAGGAGACCTTTTTTCCTGCCCCTTGTAAACAAGAAGTAAACGTTAATTCATATATTACGTAACTTCCTTACTTAAGTAACACTACATGCAGCAATTTTAACCTAAACCACAGCTTTTTCTTAATCTAACGAAGTATTTTGGGATCTTTTCCTAAACCTAGGTAGTTTTGTTCCCTAAACCTAACTATGTAGCTTTGATTGGAGACGAAAGTTTGTTTTGAAAGACTACATGCACTTGTTGCTGGATTTTGTAGGAAAACTTTTTGGTAAGATGTCATAAGAACCGTTGTATGAGGATATTTTGTACAGTTGCTTACATTTATCCCAAAAATGACACGGAATCTTAAAGTGAACTGAATGTTTAACAGTATTTCTAATGTAAAGTCTAATGTTTACTGTAGCTTCACCCTGCAGTTATGATGTTTTACATCAAAGGAGTCATGGTTGACTTCTCTCTTTGAGTTTTATCTTTTCTAAGATTATTCTTTTTTTTTAATCAAAGGACCACATATTTACTAACGCAATTAATCCATCTATTGTACTGATGATTCAACCAAGAAAGTCACATGTTCATCTAAGCCTTTGTAATGCTCCAACTGTCAGTTACCTAACATTATCTTTGTAGAAAATAAATGGGACATTTTGACTTCCGGACACCTGAAGTAACCCCCCCCCCTTCTCCTCCGTTGCCTCCTCAAAGTAAGTCACATCATCTAAAAGCTCCCAGATCTCCGCTGCGTCCTCTCTCTGACTGTGTGCTGTTTCCTGCCCCATGAACTCAACCAACAGGATCTTTCTTTCAGCCTCTTTGCTTCCTCCACCATCGCTCTTCTCCCTCTCCATGTCCCAGTTCTCTCCCCGTTGCTCAGCTCCCCATTCCCTCCATCTCCCTCCCTCCCTCCCTTTGTCGCCTCAGGAAGAATTCAGCACCAACTGACAGTCTGATTTAGTTCCAATACCAACCTCCCATCTCTCTTTCTCTCTCTCTGTCTCTCCCTCTCCATTCCTCTCTAGAGAGAGGGTGTCGCACATAAATCTCCGCTGTAGCCATCTATTACCTTCTACATTCCAGTCCTGACCTAATTCCTCCCCGTCTCCAATGTGTCAGTAGGTCCAGGATATAGTGGCCCCAATGTAGTCCATCTCCCTCTCTCTAATCCAGACCAAGTCTTTGTTTTATGGTTAATAATAAAAAAAAAAAACACTATCTCATATTATGTCGCACCACCGATGCAGAAAGACAAATGGCCCTTATATAGTATATAGTTCACTTTATTTCCCTAATCGCCTATTCTTTTTAATTTTTTTTCTCACTGGAGGAGTTCAGAAGCAGTGTGTGAGTGTACGTGTCTAAAATGATGATCATATATATATCTCCGTCACTCTTGTTGAAAATGATTGCGCCGGTGTTGTAGTTAAGCAGCATGATAAAAGGGGACAACTTCAGCCATTTTTTAAGAGGTCATTACCATTCCTCACCAGACGGGAGATTTATTTCCAGTCTCGTTCCAAAACTTTACCGCCTGCCCTTGGGTCCCAAGCCAAATTTACCCCCAGTGTTAGTCACTGATAAGAATCTATTTCCATCACACTCATGGGCCAATATATTAAGGCAGGGGTATCGTTAGAACCTCATGTCCCCCCAGAAACAGCTCAACCGGGGCCTCGAAACAGTAAATATTGCCAGCCCCCGGAGGTCCAGAGCTGGATGTGGGCCTTTACTCACCTATTTGCCCCCCCCCCCCCCCCCCTTACCCCCTGCATGGAGGCACTGATGAAGCTGAGCTGATAATAGTTGCATTCTCGTGTGATTGCTTCTGAGGGACCCCAAGTGCGATTCCAGTTAATTAGACGATTCATTTTAATTAACAAGTAATCATCAGTTAATCAGAGGAGCGAGTTGGCGAGGTGGTTAACATTGTGCCATCACAGATTAAAGAGATGCAGGTCAGGTGATGTGGAAAATATTTTATTTAATCAACTTCATGGGTAAAAACTGAATGTGATATGAAAAGACAACAACAAGGAAGAAAAACACACAGTCGAACAAAAGCATAAAAGGCACAAAACATTGAAAAATATAATGATATAATTATGCATAAAAGAGAAATAGGAGAGGAAAGGAAATATAAATAAGTAGATATTTAAATACATAAAGATTAAAATCAGATCTTTTTTTTACAGTTCAGTTGTTTAACAAAAAAACTAATTCTGAAAGGAAAGGCAGCAAACGCATTGGGGATTTAGAGAATCAGCATTTGTTGATATAAAAACCTGCTTGTTTTGAACCAAAATTACACAGTATATCATGTCATTGATCCACCATGATGAGGACCAAATAATAGCACACAATATTAGAAAACAACATCATTTCTTGAAAGTTTCCAAAATATAGACTCGATTGCAATTTGTTAAACATAGAATTGAGGGACAGCTGACGTTTGTGTGTCGATCTCTTTAGTCATGTCTCAATTCCCATCCGTAGTAAACTTCCATGTGGTACACTATGTGCCTACTTGCGTAGAGCTTGAATTTAGACAGGGTAGTGTTGTATCAAATCTAACACAGCGTTGCACATTATTTCACCGCTTCTTCTTCTGTTTTTCTGTAATGACAAAAAAAAACCAGACGACCATTGCCATTACCACCAACATCCGACCACAGCCCTCTGAAATATCTGCCGGCTTGTTTGATCTCTTGACAGTTGACCAAAACTAAATGAAACTGAACAAAAATGAATGTGACTTTCACTTCTACTCTCTTGTGTGTGCCCCATGTTTCATGCGAGGTGGAAAATACACCGCCATCTCCACAATTTCCACAAGTTTCCAATACTATATGAGGCCAACATGGAGACCATTGAGGCTGAGAAGTGTCCAGCGTTCGACTCTCAACTTTTTTTTTCATATTGAACTGAATTTTGCCATTCTTGCTAGTGTGAAGCATAGACTGTACTTAAGAAGTGGACGTAGTCATCGTGACGTCACCCATTGGTTTGAAGCCTTGATTTCTCCGTCACCATCTTGGATTACGGCTGTTGGCATGTTGTTGTTTTTTGCAGCCAATGAACAAAAGTGACCATATTTTGAATGCTGAGGAGTGACGTAGAGACGCCGTATACGTCTCTGATAGTGACAGCCACCTGTCAATCACAGTGAGCCAGCTCAAAGCATACTCTGCTTTGAGGTCCATTTGACATCCTGCTGTATTGGAGAAGACTTGAAACTAGAGATTGAGACCTTAAACTCATGTTCACAATGTTTACTGAGGTAATAAATCAAGTGAGAAGTAGGGTCATTTTCTCTTAGACTTCCATACAATCGGACTTCTTTCTGCAACTGGAAGAGTCACCCCCTGCTGGTCAGTAGAGAGAATGCAAGTTTTAAAGGGCTCTTCCGCATTGGCTTCAATCCTGTGTGAACGCAAGTGTTGAAGAACACCAAGACTGCTCAAACAGCGGGCAGAGCCACACATGTGGACGGTCATGTTTATTTATCCATTGACCTCCGTTTATCCTCTTAAACGTTTTCTTTTCAGATGGGTGATTATTTCCAAAGTGCCCTTCAAGAGGATTTCCATCAGAAGCGAAAGCCAGAAGGGACTAAAAAAGAAATGAAATGATCAGTCTCAAGCAGCAGTCACATTGTGTTGGAGTGTGGTGCAGAGCAAACAGTGTGGTCAGCAGTAAACGGTTGGCCTAAAGGTGCTTTGACACATGCAGGGGCCAATAAACGTGATCGAGGGGATCAAGTTAATCGCACACAAACCGACATTCATTGTTTTCAGTAAGAAAGCAACAGTCAACTAGAAGTGCAGTGACAGGCTTTCAAATAACATACAGGGATTATAGTTTAACAGTCTTGAAATGTAGAGCCCAAAACAAACCAGATGTTGAAATGACACGGTATGTTCTTTTTTTCCTGTCTAACTGAACATTTCTTGCCCTATTATAATCATATTATCCATTAGCATCCCTTCTTATGTTAAATACTGTGTGAAAGCTATGATTTCATTTTCAACACTGGAGCTTGCAGCTTAAATTCTACACTTTGACGGAGCGTTTGAAACACCTTGAACATGCAAAGAAGTCAACTGTGCTTACAGAAGTTCCTGTGGACGTTTTCATGCTTTTGTTGTCTGCTGTGAAAGCTTGACAATCTGTTTTTGCGTATTAAGAAGACCAACATGTTTTGATATTTTTTTGAGTATTAGTCAGACTGCGGAAGACAGTCTGGCCCGCCCGCCACTCTCTTATTTCAGTTAGCGGAGGAGAGCAGAAGGTATTTCTGGACTTGTGAAGGTGGGTTTAGAGGTGGTTTGAAGGTTGGCGGATTAGAGGAGAAGAAAATAGGTTGACACTGACAGAGGGACAGGTGGATGGGAAAAAAGGATGGAGGAAGATGAGGAAAAAGATTTAGATTGGGTGGGAGAGGACTAGATGGATTTTAGGTAAAATAGGGAAGAGGGAGAATCAACTCAGCATGGAGGTTAATGAACAGGAGGGAAAAGAAGAGCTGCTATTTAACTTTTGTCTCCTTATTCATTGTGTGCGTGTGTGTGTGTGTGTGTGTGTGTGTGTGTGTGTGTGTGTGTGTGTGTGTGTGTGTGTGTGTGTGTGTGTGTGTGTGTGTGTGTGTGTGTGTGTGTGTGTGTGTGTGTGTGTGTGTGTGTGTGTGTGTGTGTGTGTGTGTGTGTGTGCGTGTGTGTGTGTGTGTGTGTGTGTGTGTGTGTGTGTGTGTCTTTGTGTGTGTGCGTCTATCTTTGTGAGGACCAGCTTGACTTTTATGCCTTGACATTAAAGACACTGTTTGGAAAGTGAGAATATTTTGTCCTCTCCTCATTTCTTTAATTGGCTGCTCGAGGGTTAAGACTTAGTTTTAGGATTAAGGTGTCACTTATGCCTCTCCCTCCTTTCATTTCCTCTCCTCTTTTTTATTTCCTCTCTTCTTCCATCCTTGTTTCTTCTCTTTTTCCTACTCAATGTTTTCTCTCTTATTTTCTGAATTGTTGCCCCTTTCTTCTCGTCTTCACTCTTCTCTTTTCTTCATCTCCCCCTTTCTTCCTCCCCTCTCCTCCTTTCTCCTTGTTTGTTATTTTGTCTCTTCCTTAGCCTTGTTTTCAATTCCCTTCCTTTCTTGCTCATTTTATATTCTCTTCTTCACACATATTTACCCTTTTTCTCTCCCTTTTCTCCTAGTTTCCTCTCTTTTCTCCTCTCCTCTCTTCTCCCCTCTCTCCTCTCCTCTCCTCTCCCTCTCCTCTCCTCTCCTCTCCTCTCCTCCCAGCAGGATTATTGATGGCTTCCTATTCTCTGTGGCCGGGCAGACAGAAAACAGAGACCCCTGCAAAGAGTGAAGCACCATCACAACCCCTCAGGCAGGTGACCAGGTGAATGACTCTGTGTGTGTGTGTGTGTGTGTGTGTGTGTGTGTGTGTGTGTGTGTGTGTGTGTGTGTGTGTGTGTGTGTGTGTGTGTGTGTGTGTGTGTGTGTGTGTGTGTGTGTGTGTGTGTGTGTGTGTGTGTGTGTGTGTGTGTGTGATGGGATTTGTGCCCAGGTTGGAGTTATTGTGGCTGCGCTGACTGAAGCAAAAAGGTAAAAAGGGGAAAAAAAGAGGGAAAGGAGGAAAGGAATTCATTTCATCCAGTAGGATGAGAGTGTTGTGCATGTGAGTGTGTGTGTGTGTGTGTGTGTGTGTGTGTGTGTGTGTGTGTGTGTGTGTGTGTGTGTGTGTGTGTGTGTGTGTGTGTGTGTGTGTGTGTGGAGTAACAGTGGACTCCTGCTACCTCCAGCCCCACAGGCCTCTCAGGATAAATGGATTTTCTTTTTCTATTCTAGGACGCACTGGACCTTATTTCCTTCTCATTCTCCTCTCTCTTTCAATCTCTGTCTCCATCTCTGTTCTCCCCGAGCTACACGAACACGCTCACAGATGTTTTAACCCTGACCCTCAGTTCTATTATCTGGCGGAGTACAGTTAATAGACTTTAAATTAATTTGATAATACTTTATTACAGGAGACTATAAAAAGGAGCTGAACTAATCAAAGCAAGAAAAAAATATCCCACTCGTGCTGAAAAAACCAAGCCTAAGCGGAGGTTCTCAAAACTGCAGATCCCCCCGTGTTAAAATGTCCACCTTAAGAGAAGAAATAATAGCTGATATCCCCGTTGATGACAATAGTATCAGGAGGTTAGTTTTTTAATAATTCACCCATTGAAATTATATTAAGGCTTAAAGTTAGGCATAATTGAGGGCGTGGCCACTTTGAGTTGCTCAGTTCTCGAGCTGTCTCGTCTATTGTGTCAACTGGGCCGCTTCAGATCCACCCACGATCTACCATTTTGCCAATTTTTAGAGTTAAGCTTGGCTATCACTGCCAAGATGACGACGACATGGAGCCGCTTTGCGCTTCACAACGGAAACCTCTTGGGGACGTCACAGAGACTTTGTCCATATTTTATACAGTCTAGAACGCACCAAACAGATAAGAGGGATAAACAAAACCATAGTAATGGTAAAATAATCGTAAGCATCAGTACTGTTGCTATGGTTACAAGCAGATTAATATATGCCAGGCACTGCTGTTTGTTTCTTTAAACGACTAATAGCTTTGTTCATTTTTTTATTGTCTATTTACATTATCCAAAAATGTTCACATTTGTTCAATACACTTTTTAGATCTTGGTGGTTTTTAACTTAAGATTTTAAAGCAAACGTTAGCCACTGCTCAGCTCACAGCCCCTCTGGAACATTCTGTGTCCATTGAACAGCGCTGGAGAAACAATAATTTTAATAATTTATATTCAACTGGTTTTAATTAGCGGGTCGGTTTGTTTTAGAGAAGGGGAGACCTCTGTTGTAAAAACCTCCTGAACGATGAACACTGACGGAATCATAGATTGAGAGCCCCCTAGTGGTAGAAAAATGACATATAGTGCAGGTAAACATGATCACGATTGATCTCTGACCTTGACCACGTAGTTATTATTTTAAGCTCAGTAAAGTAGTCACTAGTAACCAAACCAAGATGTGTATCTAAGCTTGACGAAGTAGTTATTTCAACCCAAACCATCCTCTTACACTAACCAAATCGTGTGTCTCAACCTAACCAAACCTTCACCATAGCGTTGTGAGATCGCTTACATTTTTTTTTATCTTGAGTGCGTTTACGAACGCCTTTTGTCGTTTAAATCATATGACTTTGTGGTTCCAAGATGGCGCCCCATTCATTCTATTGAAAATTGTTCAAGTTCTTCTTCATCCTTGGGCCCATAGTACCTGGACACCACAGTCATCTTATAGTAGTTAGTGAATTCCGGCAGCAAAGGAAGGGGGATTCAAAGGCATACAAATGCTAACGCTAACCCTAACCCCATCCAAATGTACTCAATGCAATGGTCAGGAACAGGTTTACAGGTCGGCAACAGGAACAGTCTGAACAGTCAAACAAATCCTGGAGGAGCACAGCAGGTGAGCTGGTCAAATAACAGGAACAGATCAGGTTCAGGTTCCAGAAGGCTGGAAAGCAAAGACATAAGGGACAGTGACAATGGAAGGGAATGTGTGGAAATGGGCCGCTTATATACTGCAGGGCAGAGGAGTGGGAAGTGGAATCAAGTGAGCAGGAGAGTGAGAGAGGCAGGTGACTGGGACAGCTGGGAAAGCTCGAGGGCATCTGGTGGATGGATGGATGGATGGATGGATGGATGGATGGATGGATGGATGGATGGATGGATGGATGGATGGATGGATGAAAGACGGAGCGGCACAAAAATGTTTTACTGATACGGTTCTTCAACATGTTTCAGTTTTCATCTGACCTAATGGCTCATTCTAAGATAGAAGGAGCCATTTCAGGATGTCAAGATGGCGTGAGCTTAAAACAGTGCAGGTAGGGATACACGGTTATATATACTATATATACTGCTGAGTTACATTTTCAAATCCTACAATCACTTTATAAATTGAGTCTTTGAGCTTATTAAAAAAATACATTTCATGGTGTAGTTAAACCCAGCATGAAAAACAGGATTCACATTTTTCATTAAAACTGAAACAAGAAAGGAATCTAACAAAACATCCTAAAGCTTTAATTTTCACCCAAAAGCAACATAAATGCACAAAAAGCCCAGTCACCTCTTATCCATTAAGAAAGACCTTTTTTATTTTTTTTAACTATATCAAAGTCCTCGAGGTTGCTTACATTAGCTGAGCAGGATTATCTTTGCTGTGTTTTTGTGTTCATTACTGCTTTCTGCTCTTTGTTCTTGTAGGAATGAAGTCTCCACAATTGATAAGCTTAAGTCACTACCTGCCTCCAGCTTTTTGGTTTAATTAATTTGAAAAAGGTTGAGATATAGCAGCTGTGCTCTTTCTGGTTTGAATAATGCTCCTCTATTAGAAGCGCGTTTTGGTAACACAAAGCTCCTGAGCCTTTGTTTTTTATGTAAGCTTTGTCATTTAGCATTCACACTGTTTCTCGTGAGACAGAAAATCCTGCCCTTGGATTTGACTTTTCATATTCTAGTGTAGGCGCTTAAGGGTCGTCCATCTGCTTCGGCTCTCAAGTCTGGAATCAAATCTAAAGAGAGAGAGAGAGGGGGAGAGGGAGAGAGAGATGCTTGACATTGTCCAGAGAGGGTCCGTCTCTAAGTGATCACCATGGTGATAAGTGCATTATGTCACATCTTACAGCTGTGGAACGGAGGAGGAAGAGATTCAATTTCATCCCAACATGCACATGAGATGCGAGTAAAGTAAAAAGGATTTAGATGTATGTGAATATATGAAGTCAATTGTATCTATAAAGCCCAATATCACAATCAACAAACCCTTAAACAGGGAAAAAATGTAAATATAGATTAAAGGCCTATGTTAATATTGAATATGTAATGATATTTAAATGAATGCTCCCTGCCAAACAAATGTTTATACAGTTATAGACACACAAAGCTTACAGATAATGACTCTGATATATACTGCTCTACAGGAAGTGCTTACAAATGCTTATGATGAGTATTCAATACCCGACAAAGACTTGCCCGTGTTGGACAGCCAGTAACACGAGAAAGGCTCCATTCACCTCCACATCAAGTACCTTCCTCTCGATGCTGTCTTCTCTTTACCTTGAACGGCATGTCAAGAGAATCGCGGCATCACATAACACACAAAAATCTGTCTCGTCAGGCTTCATGTAACAAATGCATTCGTGTCTGGCAAGTCAGAGCACGGACCAATTAGAGTCCTTTATGGAGCTACTGGCAGCTCAAGGGCGTGGCTTACGCGACACGGAGAGGTGACTGTTCGTTCAACACAACAATGGTGGCTCCTGAGGATGTGTAGATAACTGTAATTGCATCAGTTATATCAGAACTGGAGAGTTATTTCTCTATTGAAAGAAGAGCAAAGAACAGCAATGAAGGCTATTCTCGAAAATATATATTTTTCGCTCTTCTCCGTACTGGCTTCGGAAAGAGTTTGATTGACGTGTGCTTCAGCCAATCAAAGTATTTTTTTCAAAGTGCCCGTCCTTGTTCCAGTTTTTCTCGTTGACGGATCCTCAGAAGATTCTGTGAAAAAAGGTCAGGTTAGTCTTCTCTTGATTCACCAGAAGTGGAATTCACTTCTCGATTTCCACTTTTAGCTTTACAACAGCTTTCCAGAAACCGTTTATGGTTAGGTTTAGAACAAATAATAAAGTTGGGTAAACAAAATGATGGTAAAATAATCATAAAGAAAGTATTGTTGCTGTGGTTATGAAACATCTTCACCGCAATTCATCCCACCTGGACCAAATCGTTGTACATCCTACCACTGACTTTGCATTACATTGCACCACCTCTAAAATATGTTTCACATTCAGTCTGAACACACATTGACTTTTACTTTGACCATGAGTTTACATTTCTGTCTTACCTTACCAGTTGCACTCCCTTGTTTTTAGAGAGCAAACAGACTAAATTGGAGAGACTAAATTCACAACAAGGTAGTTGACGAAGTGATTTCATTCTACCAGCTCAGACCCAAGTGTTGACCCATTCAAATCTCAGTCGAGGTGAAACATGATTAATTCCGCCTCCTCTCTGGTTGAAAGCTCAGCCATACTCTAGAATCCTCTGCTTCTCTGTGGCATATGGCTTCAGAGGTTTCACAAACAAGCATGTTCAGTTTGATAGTTTGCTTTAAACCTGCCAGAAGTAGCAGATGGGCAGGGATAGCGGATTTCAAGACAGACTGCTTGAACTCTCATGTTGCCTTGAGAAAAATTTAATTCCCATACCCGCAAAAAAGTAAGCGAGGAAATGTTTTCTACACGCTGAACATGTGGATAAAGTGAGAGTCTCAGTGGTGGAAGTCCCACCAGAGCAGCCACGGAAGTAAAATCATCAGTCCACATTCAACACGAGTGCAGAGTGAGTGTGGGATGTTATTCATGGTGAAGGGTAGGGTTTTGTTATTCGAGTCGAAGAAAGGGTGAACAAGGGAACAGGTGAAAATGAGATCTTTGTTTAAGAAAAGTTGGATCAGAGCTTTACTTTCAACAGGAGATACATTTGACATAAAAACGTGGAATGTGAAAATGCATGCAGTCTGTCTCATGTGGCCGTCTGTTGTACACATCACCAGCTTGGTTGTCCTCTTTCTCAACCAAAGTAGTAGGAATACAATTGAATTAATAGCTAGATTACATGAAAATGTAACTTCATCACCACACCTTAAACCTGCATTATCCTGAGATTCCTCTGGTTGCAAAAATATAAAAGTCTATGAGAAATTGGCCCTACTTCTCACGTTATTACCTCAGTAAACATTGTAAACATGAGTTTATGGTCTCAATCTCTAGTTTCAAGTCTTCTTCAATACAGCATGATGTTCTTTTAGTAAATGATGCTCCCTTTTAGAGTATAGCCCATAAAACAGGGTATGCTGGGTAATAATCCTGTGTTTGTTTGACCACCATTCCTCTCACCTACTCTTAGTGGACTTGTTGCTTGTTATTCACATAATTATACCACGTAACTATCAATAACAGTCGCTCGTTGTATTATGATGCTCTTACCAAATGCAAAAACATTGACATTTGACAAACCTGTTATTTGCCCACATTTCTTCCTGGTGACTGGACGGTAACCAAGATGTCTTCAAAGGTTTCAACAGAGTATATGACTGTAATAAAAATGACATGTTGTGTATTATTTATGGAGAGTTATACTGTGTATAAAGGAGACAGTTTCAGCCAATGGCATTATGTACAGCATGTGTTCATATTCAACAAGTCTGCATATCAGTCTTTACATCACCTTCTGATAAGTGGTATAATGTTGCCTTTATTTGTGAATATTGTAAAACACACAATATCAGCAAAAATACAATAAATATGGTCCTCATAATCTCATTCACTCCTGCCTTCCTCTTTGAACAAAATACTTTTGCTAACATTCCTTATCAATTATTCATTCTCAACTGTGTCAAGTGAGTCACGCTGATGACTCACACATAAAACCGGTATTTTACAGGGTGGAGAAAGAATCAGTTATATCGATGTGAGCTTTTCTTCCACAGGAGAACCGCTCGGTACTTCCTTGTTTTTTCTGTCTAATTGGTGGTGTTTTCTACAACAAATTCACTGGCTGGAAAGACTTTTCTAATTTCTGCTGCACACACAAATAACAGGCAGGTCACTGGGCTCTGGTCTCACTGTATGTGTGAGCACTGTAGTGTTTTTGGTAATTGTAATTCTAGTATAAGAAGAAGACTTGACAGCCCCCCTGCATAATGCGGTGCAGGGGGTTTCTGTAAATCAGCTTTGTCAATATTCCCTGGAGAAATAAAAAGGAAAAAAAAACATCCTCCTCTTCCTCAGGGAGCGGACAGGTGATCATCGCCTGCTGCCATTTTTCACTGACCTACAAACCACACGGTTTGTTTTTTTCCCTATCGTCAATGTTCTTTCTCTGAGGAGAAATTAATCACTTCTTGGTGTGTAGGCCCACGACGTGCTTGTGTGTGTGTGTTGGATGTGTTAATATTCAGGTTGTGGAACGAATGCTAATTTAATCAATATGCTGTAAATCCGACTGGGTGCTTACTCATGCTGGTCTGAGCGTCCCAGCAGGGGGGGAAAAAACATGAAGTATTGTGTTGTGTGTGCACCAGGGAGCACACAAACACGCACACACAACTGCTACCAGATCTATATATAGGTCTTACCGTCTTCTATATGTGTTGTCTCTCTGGTTCGGGTTTGTTTCTGTGTGTTTGTGTGAAGATCTGCAAATGTTCTCTCTTTCATCTCCTCAGACTCAGAGAGACTAAAGCCTAGTTCAGACATATGTGTGTGTGATTATTCTTGCCTCGTTCCAGTAAGGATTAAAACCGTTGATAAAAAGATAAAAACAAAAAAGCGACAAAGACTGCATGATATACATGAAGAATGTGACTTGAACGTATATGCTATGTAAGTAAATCTTCCTATGAGGAGACTGAAACCTTCCTCAAAAGAATAAATGAAAACACACATAAATGTTATATTTCCATCACATTTACCATATGCTTTTCCTCTGTTTGAGTTTCGACTTCATTTTTAGTTCTGCATCTTGTTGCGCCCTCTTTTATTCTGTAACAAATTAACATAATCAATTTAAATTCATTACCCTCTAAAATGGGATTGCAGACAGGCTAGTCCCTCTCAAGGTTAAAACCACACATGAGCTTGTTCGTTTTTTGAGCATAGTAGCGAGGGGTAGTTCAGGGCAACAACTGTTCATTTCAAGGCACCAACTCCTTATTATTCACATAACAGTAATGGCTAGAAATGTGCACTCATTTGCATTTTCTTTTGCTGATTTTTTTTAGTCAAATTTGTATTTGTGCTTTATTAAAGATGGAAACCTGACTAGTGCTTTTTCTGGAGAAATCCCTCATCTCTTACAGAACCATTTCCAGCAGAAGCACAACATATTTGAACTTTTCACTCACATCCATTTAAAACTAAATGAAGTATTATACAGAAATGAATAAACAATATACAGTCACAATTGGAGTATCATACTACAGTGGAAACCTCTTATCATGACCACATCTGTTTGGTTAAAAATGACAACGATAAGCGAATGATTATTAAAACTGAATTGAAATGACAGCTCATTGACTGTTTAAAAATTCAGGAACGCAGCTTCAACCACGGGTGTTTTCGCCGTGCCCATTTGTTGTCTGTCTCTATCTATGACTGCCTCTCGTTGTTTGAACGGAAGACACATGGCAGCGTGATGAAACACCAGATTCCACTTTTGCATCTCGTTTGCTTGCATTTGGCAGTTTGTCATTTAGACTGTGTTAATATGTGAGAAAATGTGGGTATTAGATTAACGTGAGTGTGTGTTCTGAGTTATATATCATTTCAGTAATTATTAGTATTTTGAGTTTAGCTACTTTTTTCTAATGGGGGAAGGTATAAATAATAATTGTGCACTTATTTTGTGTGCACTTATTTTTCTTCAGGTGCCGGTAACATAACCGTGATCACTATAAGTGTTCTCGTTTTGATTCCACAAGTTAACAAAAGCAATAAAATTATTTCCCGGCTTCTTCCTTTACTGACTGGTAGAATTCATTCACAGCATCGGGACATCAACTGAGCCAATTCATCCTCCGGCAGTTATATAAATGGAGGTCAAGACGGACGTTACACTTCCTGTCGCTGGGCCGTCTCAATGAACAGAGAGCATTCCTCACAGATATGGCAAAAAGGACGCATTAACCTGAAGAGGGCCAGTGACCCATGTCTGACTGTGTGACAGTTATTAGAGGCTCGTTAAAATCATATTTGTGTAAGAATTAATGTGAATGTGTTGACCTGCATCAGCGAGGAGCAGCAGCTCAGCCGTATGGTTTGTAATTAAATACTCCAACCGTCGCCGCCCCTCCCACTGCAAACACACACACACATTCACACCTGGACACACACACACACACGCACACACACACAGGTGCAGGCTGTAGGGTCAGGGGTAATGGTGTCACCTCTGTGTGTGTGTGTGTGTCCGTCCAGGTGAGGTGTTAAAGTGTGTGTTGGTGGAACCTGCTGTCACCTCATTACAGGACACCGCTGGCCACAGCTCACGCTGACATCAGGGGCCCTGTTCGCTGTGTCTTATTTCACCACCAGGAGTTCTTCTAAATGGCACCGAAAAGTTCTGAGCTAAGAGTTTCTTCTCTTAAGACCTATTGACAAAGCTGCTGGGAGCAACTATTACTGAGGAATAAAGAAAACTATTAAAGAGAGTGCAATAACAAAAAATATGTTTTTCTATGCTCTTACATAGAAAATGTCATTATGCCCGCTTACCCTCTCTTAAATGTGTAAAATAAGCATTTCTAAGCATCAGTGTCTATATTTTCAGTTTGTGTAGGAATGTATGCACTGCACTCATTGGCATATGCAGTATATAAATTAATTATCCAATTCACAAATGTTAAAAGCTAACCCCTTTCTTGGTTAAAATCCCAATTGATATCATTAGTTTTTTGGACACAGTAGCTATCAGACGGACATAATCAGTGTGCGGTTGGATAATCAGTGTTTAGGGGGTCCACACGGTTCCCTAGAAACCAAGACCCACCCCAGACCTTGCTCAGGCCTGATCCATTTCATAAGGGTTTGCTGGCTGGTCTCATCTAACATTCATAGCTATACCTATGAAAAGTAATGTGCCGTAATTTGTAGCTGTCCCACGAAATGATTTCGTATGTTATCCATGTTATCGTGAAGAAGGAGATATGAAGACCACAAAAAGCCACAGTGGGTGGGTGGAGAGTGGTGGTGGGTGGGGAGATGAGGAGGATGGGTCCAACAACACTGATCTTTCAGCCAGGAGACCTCTGTTCGTTCCTGATGTGGAAAGAGAAGTCATTGCTGATTTATTAGTCACGTAACATGCGTACTTTGGTAACGGCTCTAGTTATTTTATCTTAAGTTTTTCTTACCAAACCTAACTTAGTATTTGATGATCTTTTCCTAAACCTAACTAAGTGGTTATGTTGTCTTAACCTATTACTGAGTTGTTTCTTGTGAAGACAGAGGTTTATTTTGAAAAGACCATAAGCACGTAATGAGCGGAAATTGATTGTTGCTGGCTTTCGTAGGAACACGCTTGAAAAATGACTCTATGTAAGAAATCATACAAACCGTTTGTAAAGGAAACTATCTACGCTAAAAAAATAAAATAATATTAAGTGAAATATCTGTGAATTCAGGAATGTGTGATCTGAGACTTTAAAAACAAAGCAGAACAAACTAACAATGGGGACCATGGAGGAGCTGAGTGATAGAGGGGGACTGAGCTGGTCGGCTTTTAAATGCTTTCCAGAGCAACGGCCCAGGTGAACCTCCTCTAAACTGATGACCTCCACTTAAGTAGAGTAGGAAAGCAGGAGGTGTCGTCACAACCTTCAGTCTGATAGGATCCCGTCTGAATGTGTATTGCTGCTCTCTTCAGCTGCAGATGTTCAGTTATTGACCATCACGCTGCTGCCAGGTCCCTTTCAGATCAAGTGTCAAGAGATTTTTTCTAAAACAGTAATGTATTAATGCCCTCTTTGGATAAGGTCAAATATTTTGGACCCAAAAAGACCTTGTGTGCATTTCCTAAAGTGTGTTGTGGAAGCACAGCAGATTGCCCGGTCACGCCGGGAAGCGGCAAAGTGAAATTCATTCATGCGTCCTCGCAAGATAAGCTAGAAAGCTTAGTGACAGAGTGAATTCTTCTGATGCAGAAAACCACATATATGATAGCTGTCTTTATTTTATAGACTAACCCCTCGGATCTCCCACTGCCCCAAAACGTCGGCTCTGTCAAGACAGTTTGACTCCACAGCGGTGCAAATGTGTAGCTTAATGTTCCCCACAGTTGAACGCATAGGAACATAATTTGAAGATGATTAGACATTGTTTTTCTGTGGTCATTTGACTAGCACAAAAGATAGAGGTGGATGTTGTTAGTTTTCATGGCAACAACCACATCAGTGTGGCAGTTAAGAGTTGTCACAGCTCACCGTAAAGGCAGCGGTCGCACCTCCAGAGACAGATTGCCGGTCAGTTAGCTAGGTAGCTTGACAACTAAGCATTATGTTGTTAGACCTTACTCATTTACTCTGGTTCTACGCTTTGTAACGTTATTACTCTGCCGCTTGCTTTAGTTGTTACTGTGAAACCTCACCTTGTAGAGTCTACCACCTTATGTAAGTTGGTTAAGTTTATTCGGAAGTCAGCTTACTACAACAATCTCAATGGCAAGGGTACAAATAAAAATGGCCACCACTCTGACAGTCCTACTACGTGGATTTTAATGGGAACTGTCTACTCTATTTTATTTCTATTGTTTAACTCTATTGTAATGGAAAATTATATTAGTGTATGTTGGAAGTATATAGTGTAAAGGTTTTGAATGAAATGTACTATGATGTGAAGATTTTACTCTAAAGGTCGAGAACCTCGTCTCTCTGTATGCTAAGTTACACTGTGTGGAGATGTTACCCCCCCCCCCCCTGCTCCTTATGTCCCTTCATTCATGCCCCCACCTTTTGGCCCTCTCACACCTTGGTCCTTCCTCCAAACCTGAGACTCATACCCACCTTTTGGTCTTCTTCCTCTCCTGTGTTTCTTCTTTGATATTCATGCCCCCTCCATGACACATTACTCAGAACTGAGCCTGGCCACCCCGGCTCCCATATATAGAGGGGTGAGCGGCCTGACTCGGGAGTTCAGTACTTTGCAGGCTCCCGGTGACTCTGTAAACTTCTGGCTCTTTCATGCAAAGAAATAAAATACCGCAAGGACATTTCATTTGTCATTTGATCATTATTTCAACGCTCATTGGGACTCATCTTGGGTATTAGTATAGTAAATTGTATTGGAAAACTTCCACCACACTATGTAGAAGCAATGTGCAAAATCCACAGATCATAGCGATCCCGTTGAAATTAATTGTTGTGGTTACAAAATGTAGCTGTTAGGAATACAGGCCTGACCAAGCCATAAAGGCTGGATTTATTCATTTCTTCCTATACCTTCCACAACATGGATGGAGGAGATGTGGCCTGTGGTGATTACCAAAGCAGTTTTGTTTCTCTGGAGACTTGATGAGTCATCACATTACATTCCCGAACAGTTTGATCAAATCCTTCCCAAACCTTTGACCTAACCACACATCTGTGTCTGTCAGTAATAAATGCTTCAACTGAAATTTCAAATCTGTTGAATGTTGAACTCACAGATGATGCTAATTATTATGTTAACTGCATTGTAGCTAGCAAACAGCTGCCTACATACACATCCAGCAGACACCTGATGTTTCTGTTCCAGTCTCCACCAACTCCTGATGAATATATCTGGCTCCTCAGCTGATAAATATTGCTGAAATAACTGCTTGATGCGGCAACAAAAAAAGGTTGATGACAGCACAGTATTGGTTATTTAATTAAAGTGACACCTTTTTCACCACTCATAGTCTTTTGAATCCCTTTTCATATCAAAATGTAGATTTTTGGAGCATTAAACATAAAAAATGATCATCAAACCCTGTTTAGAATTTCCGCAGCTGTGATCTACTGTATCCAGCTTAGTGTGCTGTTGATTGTACACACATGTTCCTACATGCAAACATGTGTACATGTGTGACCAAGGTTTAGGTTAGCATGTTAATGACACGGAGGCTTGTGTTACCAGGCAGGATACACAGTGATTCCATTATCATTGATTAGGTGACAGAGCTTGTGTGTGTGCCAAATGCATGTTGGTGTGACACACACTGTAAAGGGATTAGAAATATGGGAGCCAAGAAGTGTGTGTTCGTGTGTGTGTGTTCGTGTGTGTGTGTGTTCGTGTGTGTGTGTTCGTGTGTGTGTGTGGTGCCAGAACATTAGTCAGAGTGCTTGTCCTATCAAATGGGGCATTACTGTACTCACTATGGAGGTCAATGGAACGATGAGTCTGTGTGTGTTTGAAAGAGAATAAGTGCCTCGCTGTCATCTTTGCCACTCATCGATGATCTACTCGTATTAAAGGTGCTGTAACATCTAATGGAAGCTGTAAGCTACGCCAACACTGACATTCCATATTCTACATTGGGGTTTAGGAATTTGACAAATATTAATGTTACCACTCAATCATTAGATAATCAATTCATTTACAGTACCATCAATAGCGTAACAGCCCATAACAAAACATCAACACTCACCCAAACATGCCAACCAAAATAAATTAGGATGCCATGTTTCCTTCATTCTTGTTGCCTTTTAAGTTCTTATCCTAAAACCCACAATACCAGATTTATTTGTAGTTGTTTTTGTGTATGCAGTATCTTAACACCCATCACTGTCAATTTTTGAGTTGAGTTGTGTTTAAGGTCACTATGTATATTTGATATTCCTATCCTTTTAGCTCTGTGTTTGGTCTCCACCAACTTATGAAAGAAATATCTGTCTCTTTAGCCGCTAATTGCTCCATTGTGTTCACCAACCTTTTCATTAGCGATTAAATTGAAATGTTAAGAGGCCAAGTTTGTACGGAAAAAAACAAACATTGTTTTATCTTTTATTACATGCCCAATCTGTATATTTAGATTTCTCCACACAAAGCTAAGGCATAATTTATATTACTTCAGATTTTGAGATGGAAAATCTGCATTTTTGTGAAAAGACATAAATCTTTGAACAGAACCAGCAAACATGAATCGTGATGTTTGTGAGTGTTAGTATGTGCAATTTAAGACCAGTCAATCAATTTTGGAATGATGGTGCATTGCTTCTTGTGTTCTGAGTGGGCAGACCCCATTGGTCATTAGAACAAATATGAGGTTTGACTGTGTTTTAAATGTTTTATTGACACACTTGCCACTTAATAAAATTATGAAATAATAAAAACTTAGCATTGAGCCCCACAAACACATCTAACCAATGGTTACAAAGAGAGCGATGGCAGCCAGGAAGCTCTGGACTCAGAGCTGAAGCCACATTGCCCTCTGCTGGTTGATAGAGGAGCAGTAGTTAGATTCTTAAGACCCTGTAATTGTACTCATTATTTACATTACATTACATTACATTACAGTCATTTAGCAGACGCTTTTATCCAAAGCGACTTACAATCAGTAGTATATTACATATCATTCGCCCATTCACACACTGATTATTTCAGTGTTAAACAATGTGGTAACCCAGAAGCAGTATAATGTTGTAGCTGATCCAGGTGGAGCTGAATCTTATTGCTTCTTCCTACTGTTTGGTATTTCTTAATAAACTCATCATATTATGTCTAAGCTTTTTCAGTACTTATTTTACATCCCAAATCTTTTTAGTAAAAACATAGGTCTTAGAATAATGCAGTTGAATATAAAGTGCAATATTCTATCCTGAAATATTGTGAAGTGGCAGTAAAAAGTTGCATAAATTGAAATAATAACAGTAAAAGTACTGTTCAATTTAAGTACAGTGCTTGAATAAATGTGGTTACTTTCCCTGCTGTTTTCTGGATTATATTTTTCAATTTTTACATGATTACTTTATTAAATGTCATGTCCACCACCATTGAGTTTCTAGGAAAATAAAAAACTACTGCATCAACGTTGGAAGAACACTGGTGTTTAGAATATTATTGCTATGGTATTAAGAATGGACAGGAGACAGAAGTACAGCCGGACGGAAGAAACCACATCCAGGCCGGATGGCTGAGTCACGCTGGCTCCACAGGCTCCATCTCGACTGGTATTGATTATTCATCTCTCATTGACTGTGCACATGTGGGAGAGCCAAACTGCGGAGGAAGGAAGAGAGGAAGGAAGCCATTAGCCGATAACATCGGAACTCTGGTCACGACGCCGGTCAATGAAAGCAAGGATGTGCATGTATGTATATATCTATATGGTTGTGGTCAACAGGCATTAAGAGTACATGCATTTTAACAAGAGGAAATGCTACATTTAGTTAGTCATACTGGCTTATCAGCTAATTCCCATATGAACCGACTGTGAGCTTTGTTAGCTGCAATTAACAAGTCAGTAGCCTGCTTGTTACCTAATATCTTTAATTACAGGAATCATAATCAAGGTGAAAAAGGTTTATATCACAGGGTCAGGGGGTCATATATATATATAAATATAGCTGTGCTTTGAACTGAATGCTAATGTCAGCGTGCTAACATGCTGACATTTAACAGGTATATTGTTTCACATATTCACCATCTTACTTGAGCACGTTAGCATGCTAACATATGCCAATTAGCCCTAAACACAAAGTACAGCTGATGAGAATGTCATTTAGTTTGCAATTATGTGGTCATAAAGTGTTAGACAAAGTAAACATGTTAACCTGTTGAGCTAGATGAAAAGTATAGGGGTCAAAAGGAAATTATGACAGACAGTTCATCCTCAGGGGGACATGAACGTGTCGAGCAAATTTCATGTAAATCCATCCAGCAGCCTGGCTGTCAAGATATTTCACTCAAAACTACAAATGTGAACCTTATGGTGGCGCAGGAAGGACTGGTCAGAAGATCACTAGGGTACATCCTCTGGGGACCATGAATATATATTTTCTAATCCTCATGACCATCCATCCAATCAGTTGTTGAGATATTTCAGTTAGAACCAAATGTGGTGGACCACAGAGTCATACTGCTAGGCCGGCTAAAAACAGATTTGTACCCTTTGTCCCAGACCCAGTGAGAGCTGGAGAAGCTCAGGGGGTCCCCAGGCTTCGTCGCTGATGTAAAGCTTAAATATAATTTGACTCTGTGGCCTCGTCTGTAACTGAGTGAAGATTCATTTGGGAGGAGGGTAGAGAGGGAGAGAGAGAGTGTTTTAGTTTTAGAGACAGTAAGGAAACACTTCTGAGGCTGCCTGTTTGAGATAGAGTGTGTATTGTGGGCCCCAGAGGGTAAAGTGGAAATGACTTTGTCTTTGACAGCAAAGTGCTGTTGAAGAGCCCGAGGCTTCTTCCTTTTCCCGTCTATCTCTGTGCTGCTCCTCTCTCTCTCTCATTCATGTTCCGTTTCAGCTCAGTTGTGTTGCACAGAGGACAATAAGAAAACAGCAGGATTAAGAAAACTGGCAGAGCAATAAACAGAAAGTGATGCAAAAATATATAAATAAAATACTTAACTTTTTAGATTAAAAGTCTGTTAAAGGGGACATACCAAGCTCATTTTCATGTTCATACTTGTATTTTGGGTTTCTACTAGAACATGTGTACATGCTTTAATGTTCACCAAGTAATTATTTTTCTAACACTGTGGTCTTCAAGCTCGCAGTTTGAAAATAATGTCCCACATTGTTTCTCCTGGTTTAATGAAGAATTAAAATGCATGAAATAATATTGGAATCATTTAAATGACAATATTTCAGTGCGAAGTAGGACCTTTTTATGTGTTCAAATATTGCAGTCAAAATTCTGTTGAAACAATAATATCTAGTCTACACATGTTAAAACCTCACTTAAAGGCTCTTCTTCATAGTCATAGTTGGTCATGCTTACCCCATTGCTAGCATTATGTAAAATGGGATCCGGTGTTTTAGGAGCTTGGAGTATAACGGACTCTGCTACACAGATTTTTACCTTTCAAGTGTTTCATGAATGTTCTGACAACGTGGGAATAAAGAAAGACGGACTGTGACCTTTACGAGTCTAACATTACCATAACCCATTGGGAACGTTAGGGTAATATACTGGGAGCCAGAAATTACTCACTGGGTCTCTCTACTTCTCCCCTCATTCACACCCCAAACTCTCTCTCTCTCTCTCTCTCTCTCTCTCCCTCCCACTAATTACTACAACCTGTCAGCCTCTACCGGTTGCTGTGGCGACCGACCGTCGCCACGGCAACCCCAGTGGTCTGTCTGGCTCGGTGAGGGGGTGTTATCAGGCAGAGAGGTGGTGAGATAAGAGTTAATTTCTGCTTTAGTTGATAAAAGAGTAGCTGGTCTCTGTCAGTGAAACAGTGAAACCACAGGGAAACGGGAAGAGACGGCTCAGGCTTACTGAACTTTTGATGATGTAATATATTATAATATATAATACGCAACAAGCAGGGGATATTACATCCCAAAAATTACCAACATATGCTTGCATGATGAATGTTTTAAGGATTCTGATATCAAAATGGTGCTTAAAATGAGCATTTGTTTGCCTAGAAGTTGTATCTTTAGGCATGAATTATGATTTGAAGAGTTGATTTACTAGTAAGAGCAGTTTAAAGAACCGTCCCTCATGTCCTGTACCGCATCTTGACATTTCCTTAGTCTTCTAGTTTGAAGTAACCACTTCCTTAAGAAGCATCACCGCACTGAACATGCAGATACTAGGGAAAAGGGAGAGGATGAGGGAGCCAGGTTGCTCAGTTTTACAGCACTGATCTAAAAACTATGTATCCTGGTTCTGTATAAGCAGTCTGATAGAACCTCCACACTTCAGTCTCTAAATTTATGAAAATACAAACCCATTGGATGATAAGCAATCGTCACCTTCCAAAGACAAAGTTGAACTTCTTGAAAGAAAACCCTGGATTATGTTCCCCCAAACCTTTGATTTACAGAACCCTTAACTGAAGTGTTGATTAGTGAAGGAAGCTCCACCAAAATTAGTTACTAATCTTTCAATTTCAGTCCTCCATTGTAGATTTATTGCAATTTTTATTAACATCAGCAATCATATCAAAATATGTGTCTACATTTTTGGTTGAAAAAGCAAATACAAATGTTAAATCCTTTAAAATCTTGTACTGCAATGAACATTGTACACTGAAAACCTGATCTGACGAACAATCAAAACACCTTTAAGTCACATCAACACTTAACTTTGGACCAAAAAGATTAGAAATGTCCCACCGCCCTCACCGACACCCACACTCGTCCACCACCATGTCCTGGTAATGCCGGAGCACCACGTTGTCGTTGTTGTCGTAGTAGAGCATGGAGATCGGGGAGAGGCGGATGGGGACGCAGCAGGGCTGCGGCGTGCCGTGCGGGTCCAGGGAGTGCACCAGCGTCTGCAGGATGGCGTGGTTGGTGCCGTTCAGGCTCTCGCTGAGCGGGAACGGGCACTCGCCGTGGCAGTAGTTGGCCATGTAGCCCTGCGGGGCGATGATCCAGTCCTGCCAGCCCACGTCCTTAAAGTCAATGTAGAGGCGGCGGGCCTTGCACACGTTGCTTGGCGTCACTGGGAGGTGGACGGCGCTCCGCCTCTGTCTGGAGCGACACTGGTGGGGGTTGAGGGACACGGCCACCAGCGAGGCCTGGATCAGCGGCAGATGGAAGGCCGGTTCCAACGGTAGGGAGTTCCCGGGGTGAAAGGGAAACAGCTCCTCTGGATCCGTGCTCAGAGGCAGCAGCTCCAAAAGCAGACCGTAGTTGCGTCCCGGTTTGCGCCAGCTCTCCGCCAGCGGGGTCAGGTCCATGGCGACGGAGGTGGGCTCGGGCTGCAGCCGGACCGACTGGGACAGCAGGAGTCTGCGGCTGGCCGTGGGGTCGGCTCCCCTCAGCGTGGCCCGGATCACTTTATACAGAGACACGCTGAGGGCCCGGGGCCCCTGCAGGAGCTTCCAGTGGAACTTGATCTCCAGCTGAGCCAGAGACAGCAGCTCCACAGGCTGCAGGACGGACATGTTGAAGTAAAGCTGCTTCTCCAGACAGGCCTGACAGCTGCTGCTCCAGCCAGATACCAGCCGGCCTGCAAAAACATCAGCGGGGAGGAGAGTTAGCTTTTTAATCTAAGAGCAAATGAGATGCATGATAACCTGAATCATGGAGAAGAAGAACTAAGACACAGGCTCTGTATGGTTGATTGCAAACCCCTTAGAAAAAGAACAATATAGTTTTTGGGCAATGATAGAATCCACAATGGAGAAATAAAAAATGTAATACATCATTTTTCAAGAAAGTCACCACAGATACCTATAGTTATTAATATATAGTGCAAATATATATAAATTGCAATACTTTCATCAGATTGCCATAGGCTCAAATCAATAGACAGTGTTTTAACAGACATTTATTTAAAAATAAATCTTCAAGTTTTCCCACTTGAAAGCTGTGCACGTTGATGCTGATAATCAGAGCAGCTTCACACTGAGGTAGGCCTACTATTCACTCCACTAGAAACAAAATAATCATGTGTTTTGTGTAATAGAGGTGGTCATTTAAAGACTTAGCATGATAGTTTAAGAAAATTAATTCTGACACAAGTGTGTTGCCATGTAAGCTTTGCAATGGACTGGGGAACCTGATTGTGTCCATCTTAAACCAACACATGAGCCTACATAGTTAAAGATGAAGGAAGGATGACAAATCACACAAAAACTAAATAAAACACGTCTTTAAGTTGATTTAAAGACACTGAGAAACGTAGTGAGACAGGTAGAGCCTTTACAGCCAATCAGCGTCGCACACACCTGGCACTGATCACCCACCTTGGTCCTGCACGTACCGGATGATGTTTCCGCGGACTCCGTACTCGGACACCGTGCAGAGGTCGCTGTCCCGGGCCTGCTGGCTCTCTGACCTCCGGAACATCCTCCAGAGGGCCGAGGGGACCTGCCGGCTCCCCGCGGGCCGAGGCCGGCCGGAGAGACCCAGAGAGCCGAGGAACAGCTCCTCCTGACTCCTCCTCTCCTCCAGAGAGAGAGAGAAGGAGGAGAGGAGGAGGGCAGGCCGCCAGCAGCAGAGGAGGAGGCCTGATGCTCGGCCTCATGTTGGGCCTCATGTCTGTCGGGCTCCTCACCTGGAACGCTTTATAAAGGGGGCGTTTGTTTTAACCTGTGAAACCTCCCGCTGTGCAGGTTCATTATGTTAATGAGGAGCGGGCAGACTGCCAGAGATAAGGAGGGGGGGGGTCAACAATAAACACAGCATGACATCTCAACAGCACTTATTCTGACTTATTATCCGTCACTGTCAGGCCAAGTGACAAAAACAAGAGAGACTTCTACACCAGATTCATCTTAAAACAAATGTGACATTTATTGTAGGATAACAGGGCGGCTGTGGCGTAGTGGAGAGCAAGGTAGCTCTCCAATCAGAGGGTCGGTGGTTCGATACCCGGCTTCGGCAGTCGATGTGTCCTTGGGCAAGACACTTAACCCCAAGTTGCTCCTGAAGGCCATCGGTGTGGACTGGATGATGAATGTTAGTTAGAGTCTGATGGTGGCACCTTGATGGTAGCCTGTCATCAGTGTGTGAATGGGTGAATGATATGTAACATACTACTGACTGTAAGTCGCTTTGGAGAAAAGCGTCTGCTAAATGACTGTAATGTAATGTAATGTATATCGCCCAGCAGTTATACGTGCACGGGCCTAGCAGTACTGAGAAGTTCAGCAACTAAAAGGCGCTTAAACAGAGTGTGCATCATGTTATATAGGTTTTATGAGTTGAATATGATAGGTCCCTAAAAAAGAGAGAGGCGGCTCTTGGTTTAGACTTTTAGACTTTCTGAGGGCCTCATCAGTTAGTGAAACTGGGTTTCTGTGATCTGGTTTCTCTGCAGTAAAAGCACATTCCTTCTTTAAGTGTCTCTGTTCTTTTCCATTGTACGGCCAGGCACTAGAACGCCCTGTCCGGAGTATTTGACCTTCTAAGAGAACTCATAATCATTTACCGCAATGTGCACAGTGATAGTGTGATGTGAAAGCATGAACAAAATATACTGTGTTTGAGATTTGTATGTGTGCATTTATACATATGAATGTAATATTTACATGACAAAAGTTAAAATAAAAAGATGTTTAGCTAATTAAAGGAACAGGGTGTAGCATTTAAGGGATCTATTGCCAGAAAATGGAATATAATATTAATATGTATGTTTTTGTGTGTGTAAAAAAAACATCTAAAAATAAGACACACTTGTGTTTTTTGTTACCTAAGAAAGAGCCCTCGAATGCTGCAGGGGTGAAATATTTGTGTAGTGAAGGAAATCAGCATCGCACTGGTTCCATCAACAAAAAGACAATACGATTTTTTTCCATCGGCTTTAGGATAATTGCTGAAAATAACCTCTTTGGGAAACGTTGATGATACTTACACTCTTTGTCCAGCAAGATAATCTTCACAAATAAACACCGCTTTTATGATTCTTGAAGGCTTGACGTTATGCTGTAAATGAACTAGACCACGGTCACATGAATGAAGGCCGTTAAGGCGGAGTAGTTGGCGTCGTGACGTTTAGTAGTCTCATAAAAGCCACTTGTTAGCGACCACCTTTTTTAAGACACAAAGAGGGATGTTTACTGACATATTTTATATCACAAGAACATAAAGTTTGAATCTCTCAAGTTTGTGTTAACCACAGACATTATTTCATGCTTCTAACCAAAAAACAATGAAAGAAACCCCCCAGTAGATATAGAGTGCTCAACGGGTCCTCTTCACGGAGACGGTCGCTATGTTTCTACAGAAGCCCAGAACAGTCAAACCAAATACTGGCTGTAGATAGTACCATTCACGTTGTAGTTCTAGTACACACCTGGAACACATGAGAAGTTTCAGTTGGTTGCAATATGCAACCTCATCACTAGATGACGCCAACTGTACATGCTGCACCTTTAAAGGGTCACTGCACCCAAAAATATGAATTATTTTGAACTAAATAAATAAATAATAAAAAGATACAACTGGTCCAAGTACAGTGGACATTCTGCTTTGCAAAACAGCAACTGTTGCTTTTAAAAAAATGTCAGCATCAGTACAGATATATTGTCAGTGACTCAGGATAATCTTAAGATTTCAGACTTAAGCAGTTTCTTTCTCTCCTCTCTTCAGTTGCAATATAGTTCTGATTAGATTTGTTTACGACTTTAAGTCACTTTTGATTCACCCTTAAACCCTCACACTGATTAGAAATTCGAAAAAACTTTGTTAAGGATGTATAAAAAAGGAAATTGGAAAACGAGGCTTTGGCTCCCTCTAGTGGTAGTATAAAGATTGATACTGTTGAAGACAACTGCACACTACTAACAAGTTACATGGGCTCCATCCACAACCAAATAATAAAGATTTGGGCTTGATATACAGACACGCTCACACGGATGCTTGAGTTTATTCAGCAATATTTGAACCCAAAGCTGTGAGTCCTGCCTGTGTGTGGTAGACGCATTACTGTTGAGTTTCTTACGCCACCTAGTGCCCATTTTAGGTACCTCCTTATTGTAATTCTACAAACTGAAAGCGCCTAACAGCCACACAACTGATGTAGTGTGTTTACTTGTATTGTTGTGTATATAAAGCTGTGATTCCTTATGACCACCTATCATAGTTTGCAGTTTGCAGTACTGAAATAAAAGTACTAATATCACACTGTGAAAATAAGTAAAAAACCTTACTTTAGTAAAAGTAGCGTGTTCTTTGTGCAGTAAAACGTTCCCTGTCAGTGTATTAAATATGATGTTTCTGGATTCATATTACTGCTGCATTAATGTGTATTTTACATTGTACTGCTGGCTGGTTGAATCTCCAGCAATGTTTCATATTTTATAAAAGCAAATGTTTGTAGCATTGCTGTCCTAAACACATATCTTTATTAAGAAAAAAACAGCTTGTGTTCAGCTTTGTGACGATGCATTTCCCCACTGATCCAAGAGGCTTTTTAAAGAGTTTATTAAGCTGAAGAAGTGGGAGGGTTTTCTCTACACACGAAGGAAAACTTCATCCTTCAATTTATCACAAACATTCAACATCAACACATCCAGAGATACGCGGTTTCCACTGGACAGGAGGGGGATGAAAAACTGTCATCTGAAAAGAAACTAAAGCTGTCAGACAAATGTAGTGGAGTAAAAAGTACAATATTTACCTCTGAGGTGTAGCAGAAGTAGAAAGTTGCATGAAAGGGACATCATCCAGTAAAGTACAAGAACTTGAATTTGTTCTTGTATAAATGTACTTAGTAACATTCCAGCCTAAACTTTCCCATTCAGACAGTGTCGTTTGATGCATTTTCAGATTCCCAAGGTGGTAAAAAAACATCCAGTATTTGAAAAAAAAGAGCAAAAATTAGAAAAACAAAAGTCATTTTTATCAGCAGCGACATCATTACTGGTATAGTTTTCATGGTAAAATGTCCTGGAGATACCTACTGTGGGAGACACACTGGTAAACATAATAAAGTCAGTAGAGTCAGGGAGATGATGCAGGGAAATGTGTTTCATAGGTGTTGTGCTGTAAAAACAAAGAAAAGAACCCAAAAGCCACAATAAAGTTATCTGGCCAGAGGAGATGTGCCAACAAATGTGTATTGATGCTCAGTTTTTTTATGTATGATGGACAGCCGGCCCAGGTCTGTCCAATGACTCTGATTACTCCTCCATCAGGTCTGCAGCCCGGTAGAGAGAAAGCACCGACGCAGTAGAGGAACCAAATGAGTGCAAGAGTTACCCCAACCGATGTTTAGTATCCAGCATCCTGTCCTCAACCACAGACTAAGTTCACAGTGGACTCTTTTGTTTTTGAGTGACACCGTTGCTTGTGTGTTAGCATGTTGGACGTGCTTCCTGTCAGCCTACAGCGGTGGAAGGAGCAGACATGTGACAGGTTTGCACAGCTGTAAAGCAGCACAGTAATGTCCATGGTTGTGACATGTTTGGAGCGAGGAGACCTTCTTCAATTAAAATGTTTATTTGCTAACATGCCGTCATAAAACACCAAACATCCAGTCAGTTCCAATGATTTTTTTTAATATAGTTGGCAATCAAAGATGATTTGGATTTGAATCATTATTTACAGATCAGTATGTACAGTCAACAAATAAGAGTAAGTGCTGTAGTTACACTGTGTGTGTGTGTGTGTGTGTGTGTGTGTGTGTGTGTGTGTGTGTGTGTGTGTGTGTGTGTGTGTGTGTGTGTGTGCCAGGGGGGGGGGGGGGGCAGGAGTAGGGGACACTCATCTTCTCAAAGAAATGAACGAATAAATCCAATGATGACTCATGTCATTCATCCAATCAGCACCCAGAGCTCGGACACAACGCACACACACACACAGAATAAATATACACACACTGTATATGAATATCACTGATAAGTGTAAGACAATAGATAGACAGTAATGTGCACTGGCTGATCCCACACACACAAACACACATACACACATCTACAGCTGAAGAGATACACACAACACACACGCCGCTAGACTCAGTCTGAAGCTCTCAGGTCATCCGTGGTTTTTACATTTCAGAATGTTTGCATTTCAGTCAGAGGAAATACGTCACTGACTGTTTGAAATAAATAAAGTTATTCAATGAATCTTATTGAATTTTTGGAGATATATCCATAATCACCAAAGACTTTTCTACCCTGCCATACAAAAATGATTTCTCTTTGCTGTAAGCTTGTGATTAAACTGATACAGTATAGTCATGTACAGTTTACATCATTTTTCACTAAAACTCTACTGTGAAAGGGGAGCTTACGTTCTTTAGATGTTCCAATGCGTTATCTAAATAAAAAAAACTAAAATTAACTAATTATTTGATTTGTCTTTTTTGGTAAAAAAAAAAAAAAAAAATTGAATTCAGCCTGAAAAGTCGTTATTATTGACTGAGGCTCCATTCATCAATGAGAAACACAAATCCATCTTGTATTTGATAAATGGACCAACAAGCACCAAAATAACTTAAAATGTTAAAGTAGTTAAAAATGTGTATCCATTCAGAAAATGTAAAGAAAATACTAAATGATGCTAGAGGTAACTTAACTTAATATTACGTAGCATGATCCCAGATTTAATATTCCACTTCAACAAACACCGGAGGAAACATTTTATGCTTTGTATCTGCAGCCCTGAAGAGTCGATGAGGATTATGGATCGGTCTGCAAAGGTGCATTAAACTGTACTGTTTTTTTGGGTTTTTTTTACTCAAATGTGATCGTAGAAGTGAAAAAGTCTCAAATGTAAAAAAACGGTGACTACTTGAGAGGCAAAGGAGAACAGCACTTTCATCTGAACACACTCCAGTCAGAGTTACAGTACTTGAGTAGCTGAGCGAGGTCATACACACATCTAGGGCTTTGGTGCATCATGGGACAATCAGGATTATTCTTCAGTTTGAAGGAGCACGACAGGCGCCCTATCTGATTGATCAGTCCATATATATATTTATATATATATATATATATATATTTATTTATTTATTTATAACTATAAATCCATCCAATGAGCTATGTACAAAGTATGGCAAAGAAAGATACTCTTTATTTAAATGTTTTCAGCAGATATCATTGGCTCCTCACTGCGTCCAGTCTGTAATGTCTCCAGTGATGTGAATGTTTCATGCTTAGGGGGAGGAGTCCATGCCGGCAACCGGCGGCGGTTCCTCGACATGGACTCATGGATCCGATCTGCCCCGGGGCAAAAGCTCAGCAGAGTCCACCCAGGGCCTGGGGTTCGGTTCTATGGGAAGGGGGCGGGCGCTCTTGCCGCAGGGGGTCATGTGGCATTGACCTCCATGATGTGGTCGTCGGTGGCGGGCAGCACCAGCACCTGCTGCGTGTGGCTGTGGTTGAACACCTGCCCGGCGGCGAAGGGCTCCAGGCGCGGCATGGCCACGCCCTTCTGCTGCTGCTGGTCGCCGCTGCCCACCGAGTGCACGCTGCCCCGGCTGCGGATGCTCGCCGTGTCCCCCTGGTCGTCCAGCGCCTTGTCCAACAGGGACAGGCTGTCGTTCTCCACGCAGCTGTCTGAGGACGGCGAGAAAACAAGACACATTACTGAGCATCGTCAAAGAAAAGACTCAGTTGTTTTTGTCCTGGTTCTTAAGTTTGTGGCGGCCCCATGTGGTTTCAACTAGTTTGTCCGGAATGATGACTTCAAGATACAGTGGTTTAACAAAGTTTCCATGTTGTTTTCCTGATCTTTAGTGTCTTACCGGGGTCGGGTTGAATGGCCACTGCCGCGGTGTGAGGCAGGTACTTCAGCACCTTGATCTTGGGGAAGGGCAGGTGTCCGGCGAACAGAGGCATCACCTCGATCTGCACCTTGTGGGTGGCGTCTGCCGCCATGGGCATCGACACCATCCCCGAACTCTTCCCACACACCGCCCAGTTACTGCTGCTGTCGGCCACTGTGGACACACACACACACACACACACACACACACACACACACACACACTGACTGTTTTGTCTGTGCTAAAATACAGTAATGACTCGAAATAGGAACATATTTTTATACAGATGCATACTTATACAATCCACTCCTAAAAATATTTGTTTCTCTAAAAAAGTGATTAAAAAAACTTTTTACCTTCAATTTTGTCTGCAACTAATAAATAGCTCCTTTAAAGGGGACACATCATGATCTTTTTCAGGGTCATACTTGTACTTCAGGTTTCTACTAGAACATGTTTACATGCTTTAATGTTCAAAAAACCACATTATTTTTATCACCCTGTCTGTCTCAGTACATCTGTATTCACCCTCTGTCTGAAACGCTCTGTTTTAACACATTTATATTTAAAAAATATGTTTACACAGGTTTTCAAATAGTTGCTAATTATTAATCATTTTGTTTTCTTTTTCGAATCATAATAGTTAGGTGTGTGATTCTTGTTATTGTCGTAATAATAATATTTTACTCTCATTTTTAGAGTTGTAAATAATTCATATTTTAATTACATTTGTAGTTAATCGTGTAGAAATTTAGTTGGTATCAGGACATTAAAAGAGCTTAGATTTGATGTTTATATTCACATTCGAGTTGCTGTAAATATACATGTTACTGGATAAAATACTTAATTTAAGAACATTTGTCAGTGCTACTGTTTTCCCCGCTCCCTTTACTTTTATTAATTTCTGCTTCTGTTTATCCATCTTTTATTAGAAAGCCCAGATGATAACACCTTTCTCCTCCTGACATACCTTCATACATGAGCTTTGTGGTTTTGAGGCCGTCGGTGTCGGTCTTGCTGTCCTCTGCTGCCTCTCCCTCTGCAGGTTCGGTCAGTCGTGTTATGCACACCTCCAGACCGCAGAGGAAACCGGAGCGGCAGTTCTGCTCGCCGGCAGGAGGCAAGATCTCAGCTCGCACGCTGTACAACGTCTGACGGCAAAAAAAAGAAAAGTGGTTCATGATGGTGGATAGCTTTGATAATCTAGAAAATTTCTATCAAAAAATATAGTACAGAAAGAGTATTATTTCATACTAAAGACATGATAAATGTGCCCTTACAGATGGTTTCAAAAACATCTAGACATTTGAGCAACTGACAACACAGCTACAGCTCTGCTGATGAAACTCTGAGGGGTAAAAGGAATGTTTGTATGTTTGAAGTGGACTCACGGTGACTCTCTCCAGCTGGAACTGGTAGTGGAAGGGTTTGAAGGCGGAGATGTCTTGCTTGGGTGGAGAGAAGTTGGCGGAGAAAACGCACTGGAGGCAGGAGGGCAGGTCGTCCTTCCACCTCACCTCCCACAAGCAGAACAAGCTGTGTTTGCTGCACAAAAGCTACACACACACACACACACACACAAAAAAAAAGTGCGTACCAGAGAGAAATAGGAATTAGTGTCTGATGTAGTTTTGATTAGTTTAGATGCTCTACAAAACGAAAAAACAAACACACAAGACATTTATTTACTGTCACTAATCGAGATGATTTTGAAACAGCTGGGGTCCAAAAATAATTAATTAATTGAAGAAATAAATCAACTGGACAACTGTATAATCTCACTTTTCTCCTGTTTCTGTTGGTCAAAATTCCGTGAGAAAATACTGTATAACTGCCCCTCACATGGTGAAGAACATAGTTGAATGGACAGATCATATTGACAAACATTTCTAAGATACTCTGCTTTGTATTCATCAATTCTGATTTATTGTGTTAATACTCTCACAGGTAGTAATCTGATCCTGATCAGAAGCTTGAACCACCTCAATCGGCCACTTTAAATCACACTTCAATCCGAGCTCTTACGGCTTAGCCTGGCTAAGGATACTCAATGTTGCTGCGAGTAAACACAATCAGTGTTTCTGTCGCTACCCAGAGTTCATGACCACAAATGAGGCTTTGCAAATTCGATCAACTTTTAAATCAATGGCTGCATTGATGCTCAGCTCCCTCAATAAAGGACGCATTTTCATATTTAACGTTATTAGTGTGAACATGGCCTGAGAGCCATCTTTCTAATGTCTTTTATTTCCCCATAACTTATAAGCATTCGTTTCTGTAGTTTTTTTCCTTTCATCACTCCTCACCTGTTGTGTTTTAGTGTTGAAGGACTGCAGCTCGAGCGATGCATCCTGCTTCTCTGTCAGCTTCACTTCGGCCAGCATGAAGTTCACATCCGACATGTTCTGCAGACACACCTGGATGTACTTCCTGTGGGGTCGGGTTAAAAGTTTGCAGGTCAGACATGTTTATGAGTGAGTGAGGAGCGATGAGAATGCTGTTCATATTATGTAAGTAGGTAAACTATAGGTTCTTGTCGGTTGAGGATTTTATGTCAGAGAGCAAATTTTCCAGGGATTCCAAGGAGATAAACATTGTTGGTTCAACAATAAAAAAAATGGTAATATGTTGAGATTTTTTGTGACACATATAGGTATATGTATGGGAATGAAGGCTCACCTGTTACCAGCAGAAAGCAGAGAGTGTTTGGTCTTGAAGGGGATGTAGAAGGTGAGGGCAAGCAGCGTGGAGTAGATGGACCAGGGACAGTCGATGGACATCTGTTGACAGACACCAGCAAATGTTTACAATCAAACCTCTTCAAGTACCGAATGACTAGCCCAATTACAATGAGCTGATCATGACTATTTTCGTAAAAAATGAATCTACGGAATATTTTCTCAAATAAGCAATTCATTGTTTAGTCCTCAAGACATTAGAAAACAGTGATTATCGCCTGTTAGTTTTACACTTGAGCCCAGAGTCAAATGTCTTGTTTTGTCCGACCAACAGTCCCAAACCCCAATATTTTCACTTTTCTTTAATACAAGACTAAGCAAACAGCAAACAGCAAATCATGACATTTGAGAATCTGGAAATATCAATGTTTTGGGCATTTAAGTTTGAAAAATAAATTTTCTATCGATTGACTTGTCCAAAAATCCATGATTGTTAAAGCTCTAGATAACTGTAACGACCGTGCCCAAGGTGTTAAATCATAGTTGAATACAAAGAGTTAACCTAACAGAAACATTAGATTCCTCCGTCACTATTTCCCCCCAAATCAGTTGTAACTCATCTCACCCTCTGGTCGATGGCGGTCATGGGCGTGTCAGGGTGACTGTAGCTGCGCGGTCGGTGGCGGACCTCCCCGTTGGTCAGCCTCTCGTTGGCGGGCCGGTCGGGACTGTGTGGGATGATGCACAGGACCTCCAGGTGGAACTCCAGAGTGTGGTAAGGAGGCGTGGCGGGCAGGCTGATGCTGGTCACCTTCTCAGACGACTGGATGGACAGGACGCTTTCACCAACCAACTCTGAACGCAGCGACAGGACGGAAATGACAACGTTTATAGCTGTATTTGTGTCGTTTGGGTTTTTTAAAGATAAAAAACAGTTCTGAAAAGTAAGATTAATGCTGGAATAAAATCAAATCAAATCCTTTATAAATGTGCACTGACCAGCTGCGGGGCTGGTGATGCGGGCGGTGCAGCTGGCGGAGGGCAGGATGGGCATGGTGTCGGTGTTGCTGAGCTGCAGAGCGTCTCCTTTCTTCACAGCGTAGTGACCCGTCAGCAGAGTGAACTTCACCATCTGGGGCAGGCCGGCCAACAGGGGCTCTGAAAGCACAAACACCAGTACAGTAAGCACCTCTCACACTCTCACACTCTCACACTCTCTCACACTCTCTCACTCTCACGAGAGGAACTGCACTTCCTCTAACACTAAAGTGCATTCATGACGAAGAAAGTAGGAATTGCAGTCACAATGTTTTAATTCTCCTTATTTGAAAAAAAGTAATTTTAAAAAATGCGGCTGTAAGCTCCCCGCAAACCAATAAAGCTGCAGTTCCTGTCCAAAACAAATCTTATCCTATTACATACAAGTGTGAAATTGTCATAATTAGCATATGAATTCTTGAGTTATGGCCAAAATGTGTTTTGTAAAGTCACAGTGACCTTTGGCAGCCAATTTCTTATCAGCTCCTCTTTGAGTCCAGGTGGATGTTGGTGCCACATTTTAAGAAATTCTCTCAAGGTGTTCTTAAATAGAAAACATAATGCTTCCAGCCTAGACTAAAAAACATCACATTAATCGACCCTCACAACTTTTGCAGAGGTCACAAACATCGACAGCTGATGGAGCTTCAGTCCTGCACAAATACATACAAGTTCCCTAAGCTCGTAAGGAAACAGTTAAAAATATGATACATAGCAGAGGTTCTCAACTTTTTCCAGCCAAGGACCCCTTATCTGATTCTGAAAACTTTTCACAGACCCCTGGCAGATTGCCACAAACCCCACTTTGAGAATCACTGATATACAAAGTACTGTCAAGACTAAAGAGCTGCTACATGGGCATAACCAACTTATTCTAGACAGCCCCATAAAACACACATAACATGGAGAGCTGAATAAGCGGCAGTGTTTGTGCGTCACGTCTTTGTCTGCCAGCTTATTCAATAAGAGAAATCTCTAAGTGCAGCTCCTAAGTGATCTACAATTGTCAAGAGAAATCAATGTGCTTCGGTAAAAAAAAAGTAACGTGTAATTCTAGCGTTGGGTGAAATTGCAAACCAATACCATAACTTCAGATTGATTTCATAGCTGTCATAACATATACAAAAAGTAAAAACTCAGACCTGAGAGAGGCTCCACAGTGAGCTGGGGCTCCTGAGAATAGACTTCATACTGGACCGATGGATAGATATGAGGCAGCACGAACTGCACCTGACCCACGGTGGCGTACAGCTGACGCAACGTGTAAGTGCCCGGTTGTCCACTCTGCAGGGGACAAGGAGGATAGAGGGACAGATTAAAGGTGGGAAGTGAGATAAAAAAAAAAAAAAAAAAAAAAAAAAAAAAGATGTGACAAGAAGTTTCATAAAAGAGAACAGCAAAGATTGAGGGAGAGGAAAAACATGTACTGAAAAACCATCAACAGATACAGAATCCCTTTCTGAACATCAATTATGTAGTTTCAGAACACAGCAGCAGAGTGTCTCTTACCAGTGCTGTGAATACGATGCTGTTATTCCCCGGCTCTAACGTTACATCCTGCACTTTCAGCATCTGTGCTCCCTCCTTCACGGTCATGGCAGGGGGACTGACGCAGTTGGGCGTGTCCGGCGGTGAGTTGCTGTCGTGGCGACGCATGACCAGGTGAGTGTTTTTGCACACCACTCCCGTGGAGTTGAGTGAATTGTCCGAAGGACTCCTGTCCTGAATCTCGTCCAGCTCTAAAGGGGGACCGGCCGCTGAGGAGGATGTGGGACCCGCCGACGAGTTGGCCTGGCTGAACTCCACCGTCCCCGGGTTTGTTTGTCTCGGAGCACCCTTGGACCTGCCGTTGGTCCCCGCACGCTCCAGGTCAAAGTGAATGCTGACAGCCAGCTGCTGTATGTGCACCGACACGGGCATCAGACACCGCAGGGTGAGCTCCGCCTGCAGGACGGCACCGGAGTGCACCGACGCTGTGGCCGGACGGAACTGTAGCCGTGTGAGCTGAGAGAAAACGCCCATGCTGAGGGTCACTTTGGGGGCTGAGGACGAAGAAAATACAAACAGGTGTTAATGAAGCACATAGTTTTGCAGTGTATGACAAAGAGGGGGTCACACTGAAAACTTAATGACCCCTCGAAAGCAGTGAGCAACACAGACTGATGCTCTATAATCCCTCTAAGTTTAGCGCTGTAACGAGTGTGATCACTTACACTGATCTTCAGACTTGCCGGCGAAGGTCAGTATTTCTTGACAAAAGTGCTTCCTCTCCTCTGTTGTCAGATTCACATCACCAGCCAACAAGGCACTGGTTTGCAAGTAGCTGTGGTGGCTTGTAAAGGAAAAGCAAACACTACACACAGCTTTGGCTATTTGTAAATCTTTATATAAAAAGGTATATTCCTCTTACGGTTTTATCTGGGCACTACTCTAAAGTTGACATATCTGGTTCTTAATCGGCCAACATACGTTGTTGGTGTTTGGAAGGATACTCTTCAGTTCTGCCCAGCAGTTTCTGACACTCGGCTATCTGTTTCCTGGTGTGAGTGACAGGGAGCCTCCATCCCTCTGATGTGTACGACTTCAGAGCTTCCTGTAAGAAGGTTTCTGCCCGCTCGGGGTCCCCTTTCCTCCTGGTAAACACACACAAACACATCACCCTGTTTCTCATATGATATCTACTAAATAAACACAGAGATGAATGACATGTTTGCTTGTCTACAAACGTGTTTAATGCTACTTAGAAGTAAAATCAACTCAGTACCAACAGTACCAGTCAAAAGTTTGGACACACCTTCTCATTCGCCTACTTTGAAGAATCTAAAATATAAAACATATTCTGGTTTGTTGAGCATTTGTTTGTTTACCACATAATTCCATATGTTTTCCTTCATAGTTTGGATGTCTTCAATATTAATCTACAATGTAGAAAAAATAAAAATAAAGAAAAACAATTGAATGAAAAGGTGTGACCAAACTTTTGACTGGTACTGTATGTACAGTATTAGACTCTAGTTTTTTTTTTGGTAGAGTATTTTTATTTTGCTAATTTAAATATACTTAAAGGCTGACATCTACAGTGAATGCAGAATAATAAACACATTTTTTAAATTAAAAATACTGACATCACATAGCTTCAAAGAACGATAGCAGAGGGCCGCTTCACTTTGTTTTTTCTACTATAAGCTGTAGGACCTCACGCATGTTTGGGTTAAAGAGTAGAGTGTGTAGGATTTGGCGACATCTAGTGGTAATGTTGAAGTTTGCAACCGACTGAAACTTCTGTCCAAGTGTGTAGAAGAACTACAGTGGATGTCGTGAGAACACAAATTACCTAAAATTGAGCCAGTGTTTGGTATGTCCTTTCTGGGCTACCATAGAATAACGGCGAGATGCAACATAGCGGACTCCGTGAAGAGGACCCGCTCATTATTAGATATAAAAAGCTAATTCTAAGCTAATGAAAACACAGCTATTCTGTGATTACACAGTAATTTAAAAAAAAACATAGTTATTGATTTTATATTCTAAATCTGCCAAATGCTACACACTGGCCCTTTAAGGCTCTGATTACTCTTTAAACAACTTCCATCTGCAGTTTGACTAAACACAGCAATAAGAAGGCCATCACTGCCTGACGACGAAGAAATATGTGTTAAAATGTTACTTTTAACCGGCTCTTTTATGGTTTCACATTTATTTTAAAACCCTGTTGCACCCATCGCAGCACATTAGTGTTTTCATTTATTCTGCCTGATTAGACCTCCTCTTCCACAGTGTGTGGGTGTTTACCAGCAGCAGCTGATTGACAGTTCTGGAGAGCGGGCCTAATCAGCCACAATAACTGGAAACACCAGTGTGGATGTGTAGGGGCTTAAGGATAATTTTGAGAGCCATGTGTATCCCGAGGGGGAACTGGCAGGTTTCCTTACATGTAAAACTCGGCAAGGCTTTTCCCCACCAGTCTGGCAGACCTCAGCCGGCCGATGGCTCTGTACATCTCCATGGCAGCATGAGAGAGTTCCTGACGCAAGAGGTGGCAAAACGAGGAGGGAGAGAGGGCAAGAGGGAAGACGAGAGGAGAAAGATAATCAAATGTTTCCACTGAGGTTTCTGGGAGATTACATCATAAAAATAAAATGTTTTTTTTTTTTTTAAGTTTAAGTTTTGAGACAGGAATTCAGGGGAATTTGTGTTGACTTCCTGATTTGCCAACTGCTGAAATACAACACCAAGCAGTGGCAAGAAATGGACTTACCAGATAGTGTCTTTCAAAAGCTTCCACAGACGACAAGGCTTCCTTCAGCTTTTTGTAAGGGCTCTGCAAACTGCTGACTGTGGAAGAAAATTAAAAATGAAAACAAGGCACAAGCAGTTATTTTATTGTCTTTTATATAAGAGTCTTCATTACGTTTTTAACCAACATGACTAGCGAACAAACTCAAACCAAGCTGAGAGAAAAGGACTTGCGTCAGCACAGACCAACAGAGGCATTGCTTTATGGCTGTGTTAAAAGCTGATCTTTAACCATAGACTGTTTATAACAAGTTAAAGTCAGCGTGACATCACCCATTGGGTAGTGGACATTTGAAAAATGTTAAAATGAGTTTTCATGAACTGAAAACACACTGTGAAAGTAAAAGACAATAACAAAGAAAACTCCCAGACCAGTGGTAGCAACCTGTCATTCACAAGGTAGGCGTCATAAAGCATACACTGCTTTATAGTCAATTTTACTCTAAATGAACATCATGCTGTATTGCAGAAGACTTGAAACTAAAAAAGGAAAAGACAAAGTTAAAAGACGACAAGAAGCTGCCCCAAAAGAGTTAATTAACAGATCAAACAGTCAGTCATGAGAAGCTGATTACCTTGCAATCAGCTTCTCATTACCACCCAGCAGGACTTTTAAAAGAAATGAAGGGAGAATTCTACTTGTTTCATTCCACAGCTTAAGTCTGAAAACTCACCCGTCTCTGGCCTCTCGTCCCCCAGTCCGGCCAGCAGGTCCACAGTCCTGTTCAGGTCCTCAGATGTGGGTCCCTTCTCTGACACCAGGCCACAGAGTTCCCCCAGGGACTTCAGCTGGAGGAAGCAGACGGGAAACATAATTTAAGATTATATCCGAAAATGTTTATTATTTGGAGAAAACATTTTCACCAGTTACTGTTCCCTATCGATCTACATGGAAGGAATCTCTGTCTCTACATATCTCTATATCTGTGAAATCCAGAGCTACAGGATTCAGTACTTTTAGTTACCTTGTCAGTTGCGTAAGCCCACAGCCCGACAGTATGGGAGCAGTTTGCAGCTAACTGGGCCTGATCACAACAGCCCTCGATCCTGTGCAGAACCTCCAAGCAGCTGAGGAACACCCAGCAGTCAAGCGCCCCCTCCAGCACCGACACCTGAACAACAAGGGCAACAACGTACAGAATCACTATCAGTCTGTTTAGGTTTTCAATGTAGCTATGTTATGACCTCTTGTTTAATGAATTCTAATGAGTAGTGTCCATATTTCAATACAAACAATGTCCCATTAGCATTCAGCTTTTTCTATAATTGGCTACAGAGTTTGAAGAGTTTACATTTTGCTTCTCAAACTACATAAAGTACCTGTTGAATTTAGTATAAAGTACATGAAAAAATGTTACAGCTGGGATGTGTTTACCTCCAGCAGGCGTAACTCCTGCACACAGTTGTGCAGCAGCTCCAGGGCCCTCTGGGTGACCTCCCAGGGCCTCAGGAGGAAGATGAGTAAGGTGCACTGGCGGGAGAACAGGTAGCTCCGTAGATCTAAGAGGCTGGCCTCTCCTCGCTGGATCCCGTCCCTCTTCTCCATGTCGATGGGCCGCCGAAGCAGCAAGCCGCTCCAGCTGCGCACCGGGGCGCAGAACGATCCGAGCCAGTTGGCTGTATCTGTGGAGAGAGACGAGACCCGTCAGATCAAAACCAAAGACTAGAATGGACCTGGAAAAACAAGAAAGTGCAAGCATAAAATGCAGTCCGTTTCAAGTGAGAAGACCATATTGAAGCCAACCACTAGGTTAACTTACCTCCAGCTCCAAAGTTAAGGACATATTGGGTAAAGAGAGCGTCTAGCTCATCGTACTGGACCAAGGCATCTTCAAACTGCTGCAGCATCTCGAAAACAAAGGCCAGCTCCTCCTGCACACACACACACGCATGTGAGACACGAGCGAAGTGGGACACTTATTCATTTTGGTAGTGCACCAGAATCCCTTTTGAAAACCTCTTATTTTACTGCACTACGGGTCTGACAGTCTGCTGGCATCGATGACAAGCTTTAAGGATAACTATATAGAAAAAGACAATCTTCTCGCTGATGGTCTCGCTTGCTTATGTAGGACATATAAAGACATCAGTATTAAATTGTGACTGTTTCATAACCAGTTAAAAGTTCACCACAGTAACTTTGAGCACCAAAATCCACAACTGCAAACAAAGTTAGAGGAGAGCATCAACACAGAATCCCTCGACATCAAAAATGATGAATATTTTTTCCATCTAATAGCCCCAATGAGCGCTCTGATGTTGGTTTAATGTAAATATCAGCATTTAAATAAACAGCTAATAAAAACTTGGTCATCTTTACGTTTGTTTCTGTTTCTTTTATTTATTTATTTTATGTACCTGGACCATGAAGTATTCACAGAAGCTCCAGCCGGGCTGGGTGCGTTTCTCTCGGAGCGTGCGCATGTCGTCTTCAAAGCGCCCCAGGTTCTTGGTGAAGGACATGAGGAGGAGGGTCCGCAGCTTGAGCAGCAGGGAATTCCAGGATTCCTGAGACCGAGACGAGTCCTTCAGAGGATCTGACAGCACCACACACCTGCGTCAAAACGGGGAAAATAACCTTTACATACTCAGGGAGGGTTGAATCAGTGGGCTCTGATTATGTGGCCTGCTGTGAGAACACATGAAAAGGGGCAGTAATAAGTCAGTCTGTTGTTGTTGTTGTTGTTGTCTCAGTAGAGCAATGTCCTCACCTGTCGTTCTGCTTGTTGCAAAAATCGCTGCGGATTTTGTCCACGATGGATGACCGTGGCAGGATGTTGGTCTTGTTCTTCTTCTTGGTGTCGTTGGTCTCCACGACGATGATGACCCAGTCCGCGGAGCCATGAACCCGCAAGCTGTTCTGCCAGCGCGTCATGTCCTCCTTCACCGTGCTCTTATACGCCTCCGTGTCCTACAATGAAGTCAAAAATAATGAAGTGAAATAAAAAGATCATTTCATACAGCGGTCTTGGCAAACATTATATTCTCACTCGGACTGCTTCATATGAAACCCTCAAATAGAATGTTACAAAATGTTAATACTGAATTTAGGGAAATTTTGAAGAAGTGTATATATATATATATATATATATATATATCTCAGACGTATGTCATATAAAAATGAAAGGAAAGGTTCCTGTCCTTTAATGACCTGCATGTTGTACACAATGAGGATGTTTTCACATCAGAAGATATCAGAGATTAGAGACTTCCAAAAAGAATGCAGGCCAGCAAGTTTGCATTTCCTAATAACTAACTCTTGAGCTACTGAACTCTGTGGCTGGGATTCACTCAGGGACTGACGGCTACTTAAGGGTGCAGTTTGTTTTAAATTGGTCGGAGCTGAGCAGAGGCGAGATATAATGAGACGAGTTGGTTGGTTATGTAACGGCGTGTGCAGTGGCAGGGAGAGGAACCGAAGCCCTGATGTGTCACACTCTGTTTAGGAAGGGAACGTTTAGTTACAGTTTGTAGGATCATCTTTGGGGAAGTACGGGTCTGTGGGTTTTTTTATTGTTTTTTGTGCATAAATTAGGCAGATTCGATTTCTCTTTCACATTTTAAACCTTGCAAAACAAGATTTGTTTCAGGGATGTGGTGATTCACTTGCTGAAAGCCCTAAAAAAGTCATTATTGCCGGTCTGTTGTGTTCAATTCTACACATGTGATAGTGCTACTGTATCCCTACTGCATACACATACAGGCTCCCTCTACTCCCACACCAGAGGCACAGTCCTTAGGAAATGTCATGAGTCACGCGCTGATGACAACACTTCCTTAAACTAAGCAGCTGCTCAGTCAGCAGCAGCAGGTTCCTGCTTCCCTTAGTGTTTTTTCCTAAAGAGCAGCATAGATAGTGCAGTCCAGGCTGCAGTCTCATACAAATGCAGCAAATAAGTGTCCAACATTTTAAAACGTATTCGCAGAAATAGAAAAATATTTTCTAAAAAAAGTGCCAGAGCTTCATAACATTATTTATTTTAATTCTAACTCTAATCAGCTGATATTTTACCATTATCCCCATTGGCTGGCTGAGTTATGCCAAAATTATCTTAATCTGAGTTAACGTGCATATTTGAAATTCTCACTCCGTGACTTTGCATATTTGGCACACAGAGCTGTCTGTGACCTATTTAGGTACTGACTGTGGAATCAATATTAAAAACCTGACTTCTGTTGCCAGCGCCGCTCTCTATGACGGATCAGTTTGTACATCAACGTACTGTAATAAAAGTGTTCTCATAGATGTGTCTTAATATTCATGGTGTCAGATTACTCGACGATGATGACCATAAAACAGTCATCTAATCAAAACTCTCACAGCAGCAGAATATTCTTCATTAGTCTTAGTTGACAGGAAGCTTTTATGACCTCAAAACAAGTCGTTATGCACACAACTCATGAAAGCTAACCCAATGACATCATCTGCACTGTGTGTTCTGAGTGTTGGACTGAATAGTTTTCACTGGAACAGGACGTTTGTCTCTAGGGAACTTTAAAAACAAGCCGCCCAAGTAACCTGGCGCGGTCTGATAATACACAATGCAATAATTAATTTTTTCCAGTCATGTTAATTAAATGACAGAGTGACTGGATGATTGGGGTTGTTGTGCAAAGGGTGTGTGTGTGTGTGTGTGTGTGTGTGTGTGTGTGTGTGTGTGTGTGTGTGTGTGTGTGTGTGTGTGTGTGTGTGTGTGTGTGTGTGTGTGTGCTACTCACACAGCAGTCAGTCCAATAGATGTGGAGGAAGGGGAAGGTGAGCAGAGCCTTGTTGCCCTCCTTGGGGAGGAGCTCCTCTTTAAACTGGACGAAGTTAGCTTCAAGGTGGATCATTTTTGGTGCCCGGCCGTACGTCCTGCGTAGAACACAAAGCAGATTTCACAAGGTCAATTATATGCTGTTAACAATGACAAATAAATATTTTTCTTTCAACACAAAAGTCACATTGAAACAGATTAAAATACAAATGAAATTGCTACATCTGAATTGAACACAACATATATTAGCAGGCCCAACAACCTAAATACATATAAAAAATGTGAGGATATATTTTTAGTATCAATATAACTAAAGACCGACGGCGCTATCAGATATAAACGCTGCATGAACCGGTGCAGAGCGCAGCCGTGAGCCGACCACACTCACATGCATGAACTTGCACTAATAGCAACAACGTCAGCAAAGCAAGGAGAAGCTCGGAAACAAACACAAGAGGGAGAGGGACTTCATGTGGCTTAAATTTTAAGGCGAGGCAATTTCTCTTGTTTAGCCATTATAGAAAGCATCCCTACGTCATACACAGCAGTGTTTTATTGCAGTGTGGATTGAATGACCTCCATTAAACACCAACGCTTTAACAATAAGTCATCCAAAATCCCCCTGCACCCGGAACACCACCACTTTGACTCAACTCTAAACTCTTCTTCTCTAAACAGTTGATCAACTTCTATTAATGCACATCTTGCACTCACTGCTTCATATGTGCTTCTTGTGTTTTACTGTGAATGTTTAATATGTTTTTTGGTTTATTGTGGCTATGTAATAAATTAAAAATGCATGGTGTGATGATGTTAAATGTTGAAAACCCCTCTACCAAAAACAAACTAAACAAAAATACAAGATCCATCGACAAAATCTTCCAAAATAAACCTTTTCGATACAGCGGTTTTACAATGATTTCTATGTTTTCCCCATCATGAGTTCACCAGCGCAGCACTCACCTCCTCCACTCCATTGGCTCCCTGGGAAGTTGTTGGGCCAATGAGGTATAGAGAGACGTAAACAAGCCCTGGTCTCCAGCACCTGTGATGAGAGGGGCGAGACAACAAGCATTTAAAAAAGGTACACCAGAAATGAAAAACTCAAATAACAAAAAATTAACTGAACTTTAATATCTACACATTCTTATGTTTGCATTAAAATACCAGAGGGCACAAGATATGCTGCACCAATGCTCCAGAGTAAAGGGACATGGAGGATTATTTGTGGAAACTAAGTTTAGCAAATAAACGGAAAACTAATTTGCAATCATCCATTTTCCGTAACCTGCTTATCCAGTTAAGGGTCGCAGGGGTGCTGGAGCCGATCTCAGCTGTCAATGGGCGAAGGCAGGGTACACCCTGGACAGGTCTCCAGTCTGTCGCAGGGCTGACATATAGAGACAAACAACCACTCACACTCACATCCACGGGCAATTTAGAGTCTGCACCTAAGCTGCATGTCTTTGGACTGTGGGAGGAAGCCGGAGAACCCGGAGAGAACCCACGCTGACACGGGGAGAACATGCAAACTCCACACAGAAGGTTGTCTGGCCCGGGAATTGAACCCGGGCCCCTCTTGCTGTGAGGCAACAGTGCAGCCCATTTTGCAATCAGACTAATGTAAATATAAAGAATATATCCAAAAACATAAGTGAAAAGTATGAGTACATTGTGAAAATGGTACAATCACTACAAAGTATAATTAATCGACCTAAGTGAAGAGCAGAGGTCCTGTTTTTTTACTCTCCTCACACTCCACCACTGTACTGATGTTTTCACACTGAACACAGTTCAGATCAAAAACACTGAGCATGGAAATTACTAGGGAAAGAACTTTATCAGGGAATGAAAGTGTTTTGGAGCCTTCTCATTGGACAGTTACTCCACAAACAGCTGATGCAGTAGAGTCCGTATTCTTTTAAACCACTCGATTCCAGAAAACCTCTGATACTCTTTGTCCAAGACATAAAAAAACAAAGATAAACACATCCAACAAGATGTAATTTTCATTAATGAGAATTTAGTAAGAGGACGTTGATGTTTTGCCAGGACAGTCTGATTTAAGACACTGTCTTCTCGAGTCCAGAGGGGTCAACGTCCTGTAATGCTCTCTGTCTCTTCATCCTCCCTATCTGGATCTACAGTAAACTTGTTTTAACCACTGAAGGAGAGTTTACAGCGGTAATACTCATCATTTTTTTGGTAAAACCAAAAGATACTTTTCCTCTCAAACGTTTTTGATATTTCTAATTCTCTTAGGGTTGTGTGAAATGGCCCAAATCTTCTTTCGTAATAAGTCATTTCATATTTCAAAACATATGTATTACGATATATAGCATGCTTTCTGGTATTTCAATAGACTAACGGTCTCTATAACCTTAACATATGGTAAATCCTATTTTTGTATTCTCCTGTGTGAATTGAATACTCACACAGGTATTCAAATTTTTCAGAAAAGCTCTTAAATAAATTGCTTGTCATTTAGTTAAGAGCTTTTCTGAAAAATTTGCGTAAGTATGTGCTTGTTATTATCAATTAATACAACCTAATTGTGTATCCCCATATATGATTTCCATTGACAATAAATTATCAATTTGAATTATCGTCCAGCCCTAACTTCTCTCTTGAGTTTTCTTCAACTGTCTTGTAGGTAACCCATATTTAGGGTAAACATTTAATTCAACTGAAATCACGGAACAACACGATTATCTTTTTTTTTTTTTATCTTACTGTGTAACTGAGGATTTATTCACTTTTAAAACTGTAATTTCTCTTTTCTGCTGATTTACTGCTTTCAAAAAGCTTTGGAGATGAGCTCTGTAGTGCATTTGATTCGTCTGTGTACATTTCACACTTTCTGCTCTTACTGTGCTTTAGGGAGCTTCATGTTGAAAACGTGTGGCTGAACTGACAAACACAGTTCTCCCCTTTTTCATCACCTTGTCATATCAGTGCACAGAGGCTGAGCTTATCCTACATTACTCCTCACCACAACATAAACGGCATCAGCCAGTCCATTTGGAAAGATAAGCATTTTATCTTTTTCACCTGAAAGAGCTGCTCAATCCTAACGAGTGCTTTTAAAAGGGGACATATGATGCTCATTTTCAGGCTCATATTGCTATTTTGGTGGTCTTCTTGAAAATGCTTACTTGATTTACTGTTCACAAAACACATTATTTGTTCTAATCCTGTCTGTCTGAATATATCTGTATTCACCTTCTGTCTGAAACACTCCGTTTTAGCGCCTGTCTCTTTAAGACCAAAAAGCCCAGCATGCTATAATTGGCTTGCGAGACAAATATGGTGCACCTTTGCAAAGATAGTTCTCAAGTCATTGGTGGAGATTCTCCGATATAATATAATGAGCCTGCAAGGGACATACGACGGAGAGCCAAATCTGATTGGCTCGTTGAATCACATGTTTTTCTGATCTAGGCATCCCCAAAAAAGGACTAGGTTGTCTGGTTTCGCAGACTGTGGAAAGGTAGGTTCTCAAGATACACAAATATATATTAACAAGATCTAAAAAAAAAAAAAAAAAAAAGTATGTTTTTCATGATATGTCCCCTTTAAGTTAAGTATCTTATATTTGTCAATACGGAGAGCAGTCCTTAAATTCTGCAACAGTTTATTTGTTGCACTGCATTCAAACACAATGCACTTTCAAAATAAAATATGACTATGAGGTGGAGGTGCTGATGTTGAGCTCTATTTGAGTTTTTTTTAACATAGTAGTACCTGGTCCATCCTCCAAATACTCACTAAGTCTGTGGACCAGGCCTCTCTATAGTGGTAGAATCAACCAGCCTAGCTCAACAACAAAGTGACTTCAATGTCATCACCAGTGCCCCATTTAAGAAAAGCTTATTAAAAAAAAGCCATGGTAGCTGTGTGCGTTTTTGACAAACAGAGACTTGTAAGGCTGAGGCAATTGTTCAAGCTACACTGGAACTGGGCCACATCCAATGAACCAGGTAAAAAGCCCTTTTATTAAATACCCCACTAGAAAAAACAGGACTATTGGTCCCAACACTTTTCATCCAGTATTCATGTAACATCCTCATTCATACTGCACGACTAACTGCAGCACTTAGGCTACATCTTATAGTGTGATGAATCAAGCATGCTTGATTTGGGCCAATACATATCCCCAAGCTGACAATTAAACTGCGTTGTAAACCAATTAGCTCTCACATTTCTGCCCACTGTTTTTAACACGTGCAATGATACAAAACATCACTGAATGTGTAGTGTTGCTGCGTGACGTATGCCATAACTATTGCATCGAATGTCATAAGCCATTATATAGTCATAAGTCATTTGCATGTACAATCGCACTGTGGCCTTTTCTCAAAGTCATTTCAGCACGGACCAGTGAGTGTTATTTAGTTAATGCGTCTGTGTGAGTTGGTTCATGTTACGGGCTGAATCTTTCCAGTGTGTTAAAGCTCCAGTATTGTCCAAACAGAACTGAACTTTGGAGTCTATCAAAAACTCTTATCGAATATACAACACTGCAACGCAAACACCAGTGTTATCCCTGTGACCGCGCGAGTCGATCTTACACAAAGCGTCACGTAATAGTGAAAGCACAACACTGCTCATCTTGCTATGGGAAGACCTGTAAAAGCAGACGTACAGTCTGAAGGTGATTTAAATCAAGGATTGACGCGAACATAATACATTTCTTAGATATTCTGACATACGAGTGTCCAGTAGTTATCAGTTTTCTAGGAATTCCTCCAACAATTACCAGGGACTCTCAGAAACAAGCCAACTGTTTGAAAAACCTGGCAGATTTATGTTGATTTTATTTCTTAACAAATCCTACTTTTGTATTTCCTTAAGTCTCCAAACTTTGAAATGCTAAACGGTAAATGGACTGTACTTGTAAAGCCCTTTTCTAGTCTGACCACTCAAAGCATTTTTTTTAATACTAGGTCATAATCTGTCATCATTCACCCATTCACACACACACACACACACACACACACACACACACACACACACACACACACACACACACACACACACACACACACACACACACACACACACACACACACACACACACACACACACACACACACACACACACACAGCTACCATGCAAGGTGCCACCTGCCCATCAGGACTCTTACTAAACATTCATACAACGCAGAGCACAGCTTGCGGGAGCAATTCTAGGGTAAAGTGTCTTGCTCAAGGACACATCGACATGTACTGGCGGAGCTGGGGATCGAACCGCTGATCCTCTGATTGGAGGACGACCCTGCTCACAAGGACTCTTCACCTATAAGTACCAGGACAAGATCTCAGTCACAATATAGCTATTTCACCATTCCTTTACCCAACAAAGTGCTGGAGCAACTGGAGAAGACAACTTGTCCACAGAAATGGAATGAATTGTGCATAATTGTACACTGTGGTTACAGACTCTTCAGGGAATATGGATGAACCCTGTACAACTTGCAGGTGTAAGTCATTGTGACTAAATTTCTCATTTTTTTTTAATGCATAAAAGCATGCACCTGAGTGAGGACACATGCTAACCCTCAGGGAAGCTTGTTACCTGGACAGCTCTGTGCTAAACATGGAGCAGCCTGCGGTGTGAGATGGAGCTGGCACCACTACCTCCTAAAATAACCCTCCAAGAAGCTTCCAGGAGATTCCAGAGGGGTTTATGAATGGCAAGCTGATCCCACCGCCCAGACAGCATGTGGCGGCTGAAGGAGGACACTGTGGCTGTCCATCAGGGAACAAGGTGATATAGTGATATCCTCCCAAAGCTGCAGCAGCTAGCCGTGACGTTATGTCGTTAGCTAGGCCTGCTAACCAGCTGCGAGCTAGCAGAGAGAGAACGGTTCCCACGGGAACGGTTCTCACAGACTGTTGTCGTGTTGAAGTATGAAACAATCAAAGTGAAGTGAAGAAACACGCACAGCGCCTCCGAGCTGTTCCAGTGGGCACCAGCTAGCTTAGCTGAGAGCAGCTACTATAAGCTAGCTGGCTAGCTGTCAAGACCAGAGAGAGACAAGACTCACCGTCGCCTTTCAATAAACACTCACATGTCACAATCGGCTTGTTTTCCATAGTATAGATGATGGGCTTTTCCTCTTGACACTCCATGTGTGTTAGCGGTAGTACTCCATGGAAGACATACACAACCCGAGCTGTATTATTAGTAAACGCTTGTGTATGCAGTTGTGTTGAGTCGGTGGGGCCTGTGTCCGCTACACTTCCGGGAAGTACGTAGACTGCGCGTCATAAAGGAGCGACCTGCGCGTCATAAAGGAGCGACCTGTTTATTACTCCCATTACATTACATTACAGGTGTTACACATAGAAGTAGTGATACCATGTTACAAAGGTTCTCAGTTACACTAAGTTAAGTGAATTTACAAGTATTAACAGTGAAATGTACAATACAAAGTAAATCATAATAATAATAATAATAATAATAAACTTTATTCATACAGCACATATGGCCAGGATTAAAACATATCTGACTGCATAAGGCAAATCAAATAGGGAAATAATATAACAATAAAAAAAATATGGAACAATAATATGAGATAAAAACAGTAACAATAATATAAATCAGAAAAGACGGGTTGGAAATAATTAGAAATAATTAAAAGTGTTGTTTTGAGTTTTGAGAAGGTATATTAGTCATAATGCAGAAGAATGGCTCCCAACAGTGTTCTATTATCATATATAATAATATGATAGTATTGCTGTGACTGCAGGTTCCTGGTGGGGATACCTATTTGTTTACATGTTGGATCACAGATTGTGCATTTGAGGAGTTAGAGAGAAAATATTTCAGTGTTAACTATAATGTATCAGATTATTATGTATGTAACATAATTAACACAGACGTCTTAACCCTGCAGACAATATGGGTGAATTTGGTATTATCCTGGTAATCAAATTATAAATAAATACTTTTTAGTTTTTTTGCACAGTGAGCCCAGTTTCCTGAAAATAATTTATAGCTGTAATATCCTAGAAGGTCCCAGCAATTTGAATTAATTAATTTAGTAATTTTCAGAGAAAAGTTAAGTGCTCCAATATTGTCTAAAAGCTAGTTTCCAACCCTAGATGGATGAAACAATATGGGAAACAATGAAGACCATTTCTCCACATGGCAAAATTAAACACTATAAAAACTGAATACAAAACACTGCTTTAAGAGAGTGACAAATTAAAATATCAAGTGTCAAAATTATGTTGTTTGAAAATCAACCAGTTCATCGGCATTCGATTTACAAAAATCGTCTTTAATGTATTTCATTGGATTAAGAAGAAAATGCTGCTATGTAGTTTCATCACCATACTCCGTTTTGGATGATTCACATACACATCTAATGTGGGGGATAAAATGCTCCCATCTAGAGGTACAACGTTGTATTGCAGAAAGTGTGTCAATGAAATGTTAACATTTTCAATATATTTATTAAGGTAAAACAAACAAATACTTAAAAACAGATGATTGTTATCATCATCTTTTTTCCAGATTATATAATTCTTTATTTATTATTTTTTCTGCCCTCCATCTTTCTGCTCCATCTCTACATTTTCTGAGTCTTCTTCAACGTTTTCTCTCCCCTCTTCAGATTCTCTCTCTCCACTTATCTCGTCTTTCTCATCTTCGTGTTCAATCTCAGCTCCATCTCCTTTCCCAGGTCTATCGTCTCCTTTCTCTCTGTTTTTCTCTCTGTCATCTTCATTTTTCTTTACCTGATCACCCGGGTCTTTCAGCCCACATTTATCTCCCTCCACCACCCTTGTACTTTTAGTGCTCTCTCCATCTCCCTCTTTGGTCACATCCCCATCCTCCCCCTGCCCCTGTTTTTTCACCTCTGCACCCTCATCTGCCTCCCCCTCTGCCTCCTCTCGGTCCCATCCAATCTCCCCTCCCACCCCTTCACTTCTTCCCTTTTCTCTTTCTCCTTCCCCATCTTCTGGCAGCTGGGGCTCCATGGTTGCCACCTCCCACTCCAGCTGCTCCACCCTTGCCAGCATCTTGCGGTGACTCGACTCTAATTCCATCATAAGACGAGCTAGTTTTGTTTGCAGGATTTCCAGTTTGCTCTCTAGTCTGCTTATCTTGGTCTCCATTTTCTCTGCCTCCACCTCCTCTTGCTCCCCACTCTCCTCCAATTTGCCCATCTTGGTGAGGATCTGTCTGCCTTTCTCCTCCAGGTGACGCTTGGCTGCAGGGAACTCGGACAACACGTTTGTCAGGTCTTCTTTGGACAAGCTGAACAGGTCAGAGTAGCCGATGCTGCGGATGTTGGCAGTGCGGCGATTGCCTGACTTGTTACCTAAAAGGAAACACTTTCTTTAAAACTTTAGTGAGGTTCAAGGGAAAACTATAGTGAAACATTCTTGTTGCTGCTTTTAATGAGAAAGTCAATAATGCTTTTTCAAAGTGTCTCTCTCAACTCTGTGCTGTCCTTTTTTTTAATTTAAGTTTATTTTGCAGAATTTAAAAAAGAAACACAAATATAACAGAGATAAATAATATCACAGTGCAGAAAGAGGTAGAAGGCCCACTGGGCTTATTTGAAGCATCTACCTATATAATGTAAAAAAAAACACAATATTATAGATAACATAAAATGAATATACATAAGATATGAATACGTAATATAGTTGACAAAGTATTTTTTACAAGATATGATATATAATAACAACAAAAAGGAAAGAAAATGGAAAGTGTGTGTGTGTGTGTGTGTGTGTGTGTGTGTGTGTGTGTGTGTGTGTGTGTGTGTGTGTGTGTGTGTGTGTGTGTGTGTGTGTGTGTGTGTGTGTGTGTGTGTGTGTGTGTGTGTGTGTGTGTGTGTGCTTGTTAATTGGATAAAATATAAAACAAGGCACACATGGACAATAATACATAAGAAAAGCAATTACAAAACAGCAATTAAATTGTCTTTTAAGCGTCTTTTGAAACACTTTACAGGCAAATTCCTTTTGTTAGGTACATCTACAGGATCACCCCAATCTGACCACGGTTTTACGACTGACCTTTCATTTGAGCTTGAACTCAACTATCTACCAAATTGTCCAGTCTTGACCAATCTTAACACAGTAGGTGCTTCATTCCCACACTTTTTAAGCCAAATGCAATAGTAAAGTCCAAACGCACCACAGAAAGAAGTATCCTCTCATGGCACCAAATCATACTTGTCTGCTTAAAGCATTTAATCTGGTATTCCAGCTTTTTGCATTATTTACTGAGTGTAATATTTGGGTATTGTACCAAGCATTTGCCCATTCCCCCTCACTTACTGTACATGTATTAATAAATGCCTCATCACCATGTGCAAAGTACTTGACACTTTACTCACCTTTGATATTGAGGATACTAATTTCCCCAAAGAAATTCGATTCACCCAGCACAGCATACTCTGTGACCCCGTCATCTGCTACAACTGCAAGTTTCCCCTCCCTGATGATGTACATTTCATGGCCCACGTCTCCTTTCCTGCAGACGTACTCGCCCGGACTGAAGACCTGTGAGACACAAGGCAAGAGAAACCTCTTAATCCTTGAACAATTATTTTTCTGGAAGCATTTTCTGATGAATTCGAGGAACCATCCCCCCCCCCTGACCTGTGGCGTTAGTTTAAGCACCAGCTCCTCCAGCAGACTTTTCTCACAGCTCTGGAAGATGGTGACTTTGGAGAGCGTGGGCAGGTGCACGCTGACAGCGATCTCTGTCCTCAGGTGTACGGGCAGCTGCTGCAGGATTTCGTTCTCTCTCATGATCTTTTTGTTGATGTGAAGATGCTGGTACCAGTTGTCGATGCGCTGACGAAGCTCCTTGCTAATGTGATGGCTACGCAGGTAAGCCTTAACCTGAGAGAGGAAAAGAAGAGCCTTGTTTTCTACACAACAAATTACATTAACTTCTAGCCAAAGAATATAATTAAACATGATTCAATCTGCCATTCCTTTTCCTGTGTCATCTCATATAGCCATGAACAGATTGTGCATCCACATGCAATCCTTTGGCAACAGGACAAGATTTTGCTGCACATTCTCAATCCCAACTTGTCAAATAATGCAGCCTTGTCAGTGGCCCAAATCTTTAAACTTTGACGCTCTAGGTGCCCCTCTAGCATCAGTTCTGGACTTATCAGGGACGGTTGTCAGTTTCCACTAAATACATGCATAGTGTCTTTTCAAAACAAACGTCTGATCTTCACAGGAAGTTAGGTTTAAGGAAAAGAGTGTGGTAGTTAACTTGACTGACTCATTACAGAGTGACTTACAACTCACATGACTAATGACTGACATGACAAAATGTAAAAGTTTACTTTTAGTTCATAGGGGTAACAAACTGCGGTCCTTTTAATTCCTGTGCTTCCTCCTATCCTTCACCCTGTGTGGACTATCTCACTCTTTTCCTCTGAGCATCTTATCATCATGCAGGTGAGTTTATGTTGGCGATAGTTGAAAGAGTGGGGAATTGGTATCAAACGCCGAGGGGCATTGAACAAACTGGCTCTGATTGAATGCAGATTAACAGTTAGTGTGGAGAGCAAAGAGGTGTGCATGTGTTGGCTCAGATGCAATCTGGAAACCCACCAGCTATCATCTGACAATGATTTAGCTTCTTAATGGTTTAAAGTTAGCTTGTAAACTGTGCATGCAACATTCCGGTCTTAGACGTCGTCTCTCAACTCCAACAGTATTTCATCGCAAGTTGCTAATCGGACTGTTAGCAACAAGCAGCACATGTAAAATGAAGTATTGGCCCAGAAATCCACTATCTTTGTCATTCATTCATTCATTTTCCATAACCTGCTTATCCAGTTAAGGGTCGCAGGGGTGCTGGACAAGTCGCCAGTCTATCACAGGGCAGACTATCTTTGTCATGATCTTGGTCATGACAAAGATAGTTCCCTGCCTCATGTGTCTTGTGTTCATTTCACTTCCTGCCCATGTATGTTTTCCCGCTTTTGTTATTGTCTACCCTGCCCCTGATTGTATACACCTGTAATGTATTAGTCTTGTCAGCCTTGCTCTGTTCCCTTGTGTGTGCCCTCATGTCTGCCCACCGGTGTCTTGTTGTCTGATTAGTTTCTTGTGTATTTATAGTCCTGTCTTTTGTCTGCTAGTTGTTGGTTTGTCTGTTATGTCTTCTGTGGTCCTGCCTTGTTCCGTCTATGTTCCCGTGGATATTCCTGGTTCCTGGTTCTCTTCTTTTTTTCGTGTTGGACTTTCTGTTATTACTTTTGTCATCACCCCCATGTAAGTTTTGTTTTGGACTTTGTTTATTAAAACCCCTTCACCTAAATATAGCCCCTTGCCCCCAGAGGCTTATCAATCGTAACACCAATAGCCAATGGGTTCCAAGATTGTATTGATTACGGAAAATGTCAGGAAGAAGAGTAATTTCAGATCTTCCAACTTACCAGCTCATGGTTAGGGAAGAAGACATTATCACGGTCCCTTAGGCTTGTGATGACATTGCCAACATTGCCAACAATGGATGCAAACACCAGCACGGCAATGAGCAGGTCTGCAATCATAAACAAGTACTCTTCTTCCCTTTTTGGCAGGGGGGTGTCTCCCACTGTGGTGAAAATCTGGGCCGAAAACCAGAAGCAGTAAAAGTACTGACGACGCATGGAGGCAAACTCTGGGTTGGTCATGTTGGGGTACACCCAACGATCACTTCCGAAGCCGATGTAGCTGGACAGTGCAAAGTAGAGACAGGCATTCCAGTGGATCAACACAAAGATGTAGATCATGAGCTTGGAGATGCGGAATGTGTTAGGGGAGGAGGTTCTTGTCTCCATGCGATCCAGGGCCTCTGTGAGTCGTGGAATACGGAGAAGTCGGTTGATCCTCACCAGCGGGGCTTGGATGCCAAAGACAAAGTAGAGGAAGTCGGTGGGCAGTAGGGAAAGCAGGTCCCTTAAGAAACTTTTGGAGTGCAGGTAGCGCTTCCTCAGGTGAAGGACATCCTTGATCAGGATGCCCTGATCCAAGTAACCTGGAGATGGAAGAATAAGATTTAAGCCTAGACTATACTTACACATACACTGGTTACCAAGTGAAAGCATAAGTTGTCACTTACTTATGAAGATATTAAATCCGTCTGACTTGAAAGAGTTAGTAGCCTACTGCTTTCACATCATGAATGGGAGGTAGGGATGTGAGAGATTCACATATTTACTACTTCAGGGCTTTCTCATCATTTGACGACCCAAGATGATTGTTTGACTGAGTTGCTTATATATGGGTTACGATACCGGGACAAACTAGCCGGAAGGAGTTTTACGTCACTTCTGTAACATTATGACCTCATAAAGTTACAGAAGTGAAGGAGAGAATTTAATCGAGCCGTTTCAGGCAGCTCAGGAGCTTCTGAGGGGGAGGGTAACACCTTTTAGGCGTTCAGGTTTTACACTCTACGGACATTTTACATGTACAAAAATATATATAACACACTGGAAGAGGGAAAAAGTGTAAAAGCATAATAGGGCCAATTTAAATTTTCTGAGGGTTTTGGAAGTCCCTGTGGACATAGGCGGTAGTGTTTTCATGCATCGGGGACCCTTTAGACACCGTCTTGGAGACCCTTGAGAAACAGTCTTATTTTACTGCAGCCGGGTCTGACAGTCTGTCCCTCTCCGTCCTGGTTCTATTACTCCCGTGTCTCCCTTCCCTGATGCGGGCCCAGTAATACGGTCAGGGCCTCCAGCAGCATGGTGCTGGCTCGCTGCGGGGACCGGTGGTGCAGTGAGGCAAAGCTCTGCTCCTGGCAAAGCAGGAGTCGCTGCTGGGACTTCCCACAGTGGACTGGACTTCTGATTTTTTTGTGCAGAATCCAACCCGGTGGCACCGATGACAAGAATTAAGAATAACTATATAGAAATAGCTAATCTCCTCACGGGTGGTCTTTTTTGAAGTTCATATAGAGGCATCAGTATTAAATTTAGACTGTTTCATAACTAGATAAAAGTTCCTTGCAGTATAATTTAAATCACACTGAACAATGTAGTAGAGCTGATTAGACGCAACCATGCCTGTTTTTTTTTTTCAGGTACTTTATTTAGCACCAAATAAGATACATGGAAGGATCTAGAAAAATCAGAGTTTCACAGTCTCTGTTTTAACTCCAATGTGACCCAAATGCAGCATAAACCCATTAATGCTATGATAGATGACTGCTAAATAAAAAAATGCTATTTCACTTCATTATAACAAGGCTGAAACATGGTGTAACTTTCATAGGACTAATAAAAATCTGAATTTGAAGAGTTATATTCTATTTTAAAGTCTCAATCAAAACCAACAAAATAAGAATCAGGAATATTTTACCTGTGTGGACAGTGATGATCATGTCAACTAAATACATGACGTCTGCCATATAGTCCAGTGTAAGCCACACAGGCAGGTAGCTCACTGCGATTGTAGTGAAGCATGTCCTGAGAAAACATAACCAATAACACAATGGCTGTCACCTGATTGCAGGTTATATGCTATGATAAGTTGTTGATATTTGATATTCTTCATGTTTCCATGTTTGTACCTTAAAATGATGATCACCCAGTTGTAGACGATGGGGAAGATCATGACCTGTATCCAGATATAATAAAACCGTTCTGCCGGATCAACCACCCACTCTTTCAAGCTGAGAGGGAAATGATGATGAAGAGAAAAGGAGAGGCGAATGAGGACGATCAGTCATGAAGATGTCGGTGTGACATGAGGAGAATTGTCACATAAAGATTGTGTGTTTCTGTGGTTCTCATATCTACATGAACAATAAGCTTAATATCACCACTTCTCAATGTGAGACGCTAACGACACAAACATCATTTTTCATGCACGTAATTTTTTGGCATTTTTCCTTCCATAACAGACTAGTGGAAAGAAAACATCCAAAACAAACATTTAGGTGTTCTATTTTACTATTTTGTAGTTTTCTCCTGAATTCAGGAAAAGTTTTCAATAGATGATGCTTAATTTGCATATTTAAACATAACATTTCAGAAAATTTGTGGTACAAAACATAATTGTCTTAGGTAATCAACTGGTACAATGTCATGTTTAAATCCTTAACCCACTCACATGTAGTGTCTTCAAAATCTTTTGATGTAAAATTATGTAAAATGAGAACTTAATTAGCACTTAAGTGGTTGTTCATCATTCATAGCCTGATTTAAAGAACAGTTTTTATGGCCGTTGACAGTATTTTTTGATTCATTTTGAATTATTTATGGATGAAACTGGAATTTTCAACCTGGCTTTATCCAACATTCAGATTTCTTTTCTATAAATGCAATGAGAATTACTAATTTGCATAATTAAACATAACTTTTCAGAATACATGTAATACAATAGATAATCCTTGACTGTCAGTTATTAAATGGCTATGGATATCTATTATTTTATTTCCCTATTCACCTAGGGTGTCTTCCCTTAAATAATAAAAAACATACACAGTATATTATTTAAAAATAATAGTACATGTTGA